>NC_046970.1:2305000-2405512 GCF_009769545.1 Cyclopterus lumpus | reverse complement strand
TGTAATGTGACCTGTGACCTGTGACCATATGTAATGTGACCTGTGACCTGTATGTAATGTGACCTGTGACCTGTATGTAATGTGACCTGTGACCTGTATGTAATGTGACCTGTATGTAATGTGATCTGTGACCTGTATGTAATCTGACCTGTGACCTGTATGTAATGTGACCTGTGACCTGTATGTAATGTGACCTGTGACCTGTATGTAATGTGACCTGTATGTAATGTGACCTGTATGTAATGTGACCTGTGACCTGTATGTAATGTGACCTGTGACCTGTATGTAATGTGACCTGTGACCTGTATGTAATGTGACCTGTGACCTGTATGTAATGTGACCTGTGACCATATGTATTGTGACCTGTGACCTGTGACCTGTATGTAATGTGACCTGTGACCATATGTATTGTGACCTGTGACCTGTGACCTGTATGTAATGTGACCTGTGACCTGTATGTAATGTGACCTGTATGTTTATTTATTTTATTCATTTATTTTATAGGGACAATGCACACTAATCAACAGAGTTAGCCAGAGAGGCTAATTTCCATCTGCTGTCCCTGGCCAGATGTTTTTAAGGCAGCCTAAAATAACAAAATCTCAAAATAAAATGGAAATAAAATTCATAGACAAACTGACAATAACATATAAACAAAACCAATACCAAAATGTAATGCAATGTGACCTGTATGTAATGTAGGTGAATCCTATCCAGGTGAACCCTGTCCAGGTGAACCATGTCCAGGTGAACCCTATCCAGGTGAATCCTGTCCAGGTGAACCATGTCCAGGTGAACCCTGTCCAGGTGAACCCTATCTAGGTGAACCCTGTCCAGGTGAACCCTGTCCAGGTGAATCCTATCTAGGTGAACCCTATCCAGGTGAACCCTGTCCAGGTGAACCCTATCCAGGTGAATCCTGTCCAGGTGAACCATGTCCATGTGAACCATGTCCACGTGAACCATGTCCACGTGAACCATGTCCAGGTGAATCCTGTCCAGGTGAACCATGTCTAGGTGAACCCTATCCAGGTGAACCCTATCCAGTTGAATCCTATCTAGGTGAACCCTATCCAGTTGAATCCTATCTAGGTGAACCCTATCCAGGTGAATCCTATCTAGGTGAACCCTATCCAGTTGAATCCTATCTAGGTGAACCCTATCCAGGTGAATCCTATCTAGGTGAACCATGTCCAGGTGAACCCTATCTAGGTGAACCCTATCCAGGTGAACCCTGTCCAGGTGAATCCTATTTAGGTGAACCCTATCTAGGTGAACCCTATCCAGGTGAATCATGTCCAGGTGAACCAAGTCCACGTGAACCATGTCCAGGTGAACCCTATCCAGGTGAATCCTATCCAGGTGAACCCTGTCCAGGTGAACCCTATCTAGGTGAACCCTATCCAGGTGAACCCTATCCAGGTGAACCATGTCCAGGTGAACCATGTCTAGGTGAACCCTATCTAGGTGAACCCTGTCCAGGTGAACCCTATCCAGGTGAATCCTATCCAGGTGAACCCTGTCCAGGTGAACCATGTCCAGGTGAACCATGTCCAGGTGAACCCTATCTAGATGAACCATGTCCAGGTGAACCATGTCCAGGTGAACCATGTCCAGGTGAACCATGTCCAGGTGAACCCTATCCAGGTGAACCATGTCCAGGTGAACCCTATCCAGGTGAACCATGTCCAGGTGAACCATTTCCAGGTGAACCCTATCCAGGTGAATCCTATCCAGGTGAACCATGTCCAGGTGAACCCTATCTAGGTGAACCCTATCCAGGTGAATCCTATCCAGGTGAACCATGTCCAGGTGAACCCTATCTAGGTGAACCCTATCCAGGTGAACCATGTCCAGGTGAACCCTATCTAGGTGAACCCTATCCAGGTGAACCATGTCCAGGTGAACTTTCATATTACGTCATATTTAGGACACTTCTGTGTATGTTTGTACTCACTAAAGGTCATGACAGACAGACTGTCCATCAAAACTCCTGCAGGGTTTGAAAGGAGAAGAAAATGAAAGCGTTCATATGAAGGAGCGAGTATCTGTTTCACATAGTCGCTGTTCATGCCCCCCCCCCCCCCCCCCCCCCCCCCCCCCTCACGAGACATGAAAGAGCGAACCTCATAATAAAATAAAATAAACCATCATCCAAGGTTGAATTATTGTAATTATGTGTAATTGAGTGTTTGGCGGTGGAAACCATTTCCTCCTCAGATCCCCGCATGTACTTTTTGAAAAATCACGATCACTTTGTTCTCGGCCACCGGTTGACCTCCTCCAGTCGCAGTCTTTCCTGAACGGCTGTGACACGAGACAGAGTGGGACTTGGTGTGGTGGGGGTGGGGGGGGGGGGGGGGGGGGGGGGGGGCATGTTGTCACATGATTACTCCTCACCAGTTCCATGTGGTTTCAGTCATCTGTACTTCTCTCTCTCTTTTCCCCTTCTCCGCTCTGCCTATTCATAAATACATGAAGCCTGTGCCGGGGGGGGGGGGGGGGGAGGAGAAACCACCAGAACACAAATTAGTTCATGTTTCCTTCCCGTGTCTCCGAGGAGGTTGGTTTGTTCTGGGGGCAGAAGTACAGTAGACGCGCCTGAGGATGCATAATAGTCGGCATTGTTGTGGGGGTCGGCCTCCCAGCAGACCTTTAGACCTTTTCGCTGGCCAGTTGTCGTCCTGGAAGACTTTTCCTTTTGTACATTGTGGGTCAGCAAAGATTATACAAAAATTACAGGCTGTTATATTGATGGAGGAGAAAATTGCAGTACGTCACCTTTGCGGCCGCAGTATAACGCTCTCACTAGAAAACAGATTTTTCTCAGTGAACCCTGCTGACTTGTGCTAACGCCCATTAATCAAACTACAACATTACATCTTCAACACGAATACAGCCGTCCAGCGAGGATGAGGCAACGGGGGGGGGGGCGCTCTGTAAATGCTTCCATGGCGCTTTCCACCCCCTCGAAGTCCATCGTGTCCGTGTGAATGTACTCGTCTGTGTTCGCCCCGTCGAGCCCTAATTGGCTGACCGTGCAGAAGTTGGCAAAAATAAGAAGAAAAGAATCTCCAACAAATGCATTCAAGTGTAGCTCAGAGGGCGCCGCGATATCGCTGTCATTACAGCGGCGACGACAGCAGCGTGATTCATTCCGACCGGCACGACGCGCTCACACTAAGCCTGTTTTTGACTCGCTGACTCACATCCCTCTACTGTAACAGGGCGGGACGTTTTAGTTGAGTCACTGTGTTGTTTTTACTTGATTTACAGGGAAATAAACTATTTATTTTGTGTCGAACGACTGTGACTTCAATCGTTGCCGGTAGTTATAGTTTTTAAAATCTAAATTTCAGTTCAGACACTACAAGAGGAGCTTTGTATCGGAAAAGATGTGAATTATTTTGCATTCATTATAAGTGGCAAAGGTTTTTGCTTTGATTGGTTGAACGTAATAAATAGTCATATAGTGAGACAACTGTGTACTTCACACACATTTGGAATAAGTAGCATTACTCAGGCTTCACTGAACAAGTCTTCATTTGAACCAATAAGAAGTAAAGAGATAATTACATGTATTTTACTTTTGGTGGATGAAGTTAAAATGCCTCTTTCATCTTCAAAATGCAATATTCCTTGAGCTAAAATAGAGAAATTGTGATTGAAGTATTCATAGTCGATTTGTCGCTGGGTATCACGCACGCCGCTTGATTACAAGGACTCCAGCTCAAAAGGAAGTTGCGATTGGGAATGTCAGGTTGCCATTTTCTTATGATTGGCCGATGAAAGGTATAATTTGGGACTGCCAAGACAGCAACTTCAAAAGCCTCCAATGCCATATTAGGCTGGAATGTGAAAGCTGTCCAGGCAAAAAATGATCCAATTTTCTACTGGCTTTAATTACAAAGAGGATCCCCTTTCATTGGTGGGGCAATTGCTGTCCATTTCTGAAGACCATTGTGGAAAATGATTAAGTCAAGCATATCCAGAATGCTTAAAAACTGGACTGTCTCAGCGCAGCCATGGCGTGTGATTATATCATATTTGAGCCTCTCGTGTCCACGGTCTCTGTAAAACGACCTCATGAACGGTAACAAAGAACCAGGGGACGTTTGTGTGCCTAATACGACACAATGATGACATTGATGGCCATCGTCCAATCACTCAGGGGTCCAAGAAGTAGTTTCTTTAATAACCATTTTGTTTGTGCATGTGGTGAAGGGTAAGACAAAATAGAAATTAGTGGGTCGAGGGTAATTTGCCCCGTAACCGTGTCTTTGCAGAAAGTTTCCCCTCCGTGGCTGTCACCGCGCCACGGAAATAAAAGCATAACTTGTGGTTAATCCCCGGAGCAGAGACATTGCGCCTGAAGCCTGTTGGTAATGGGCAATGCCCTTTCTAATCTAAATAAAGTTAAGCGTTTTGTAAAAGCGACTGCATTATGGAAAATCCAATTTGTGATTGCGACATCTGTACTTAACCGATGGGTTTTCTTCGTTGCTCTTTTCCACGATTACTTTTCCAGGAAGCCTACATGCACGTGACCTCGCATGCAATGCTTGTGATTCAGATGCAAAAAGCTGGGCCCTGGCTATTGGGATGGTACAAAAAAGAAAAGAATTAACATTAAAATACTCTCAGACATGCAAACAATAATAACAGCTTTGCTTATTTGCCATTTCAAAACAATGAATGAATTATTGTTAACAGTAATTACTGGTAATTAAATTAGCATGATATCAAAGGAAGAAACTCAGAAGTTTAACCAGTAAGTCAAACATCTACCTGGCACCGGTGCCAAATACCTTTTTTTTCCTTGTGGGCTCTGAGAAGGCTTCTTCTCTTTGTCTCGTTGACATCATGCCAACCGAAACAAACTGGTGACTCGCTTCGCCATCGAGGCCAAAGCTTCCCTCTCAACCCTCACGCTGTCAAATCCTGTCAGACAAATATGTCAGGAGGAGAAGGACTAGAAGAAAAGGGACCATACTCACCCGTTTGGGATGTGTCCAGAGGCTTATTTGTAAGGCTGCAGGGTGTGGCAGCTAAGCCTTCACCTCAAAGGTAACAGCTCCCTCCCATGTAATTGCTCTTCATCAGATCAAGCTGCATGACATTCCTACAGACTGTTTCAAGTGACGACGGCCAAAAGACAGAGCGTTAACTGCCATCAAAGGGGCCAATCTCCAGTTTGGATCAGCGGTGCTTGATGGGATATCATTGCGTCGTTAGCTCAGGTTTCAGACTACACCCCAAAAATAAACAATACAGGCAGCAGAAAGTACAGCACACGCCGAGGGACACTAACAAGCAAAATACAGCAGGAGAAACTACGACTAAGAAGAAGAAGAAGAAAAGTGCCCTTCCACAAGACAGAGTCAGACTTCTCTTCACAGAGGAAGGATGCATCCTCAGGCCGAGCACAGATAAGGGCCTTTGATAGAATTAAGCCAACGCAGATGAGTCCTGTGAAGATAAAGCAGCCAGGACTGACAGGTCTGATAATAGTGCAAACAAAGAGAAAGTGGAGATTAAGGGGTTCCTTTTCAGGCAGTTAAGTGGACTGCCCAGAGGACACTCCAAAAACATGGCTCATCTGTCAGGGACGGGGGGAATGGATACCGTCACTGGCGCTTCATGCAGAGGACAGATGGTATCTAGGAATGCCGATCAAGAATGCGGTGGCCTAGTTTTTAGGGGTATCACCGGTGGTCTTCTCGATCGGCTTGTTTGCATCTCGCAATATTTCTAAACCTTTAGCCGACGCTGTTAGCGAGTAAAAAGGACTAAAGCGAATGCAACGAGCAAACGAGCACAGCATATTAAAAAAAGTCAGCATCCAATTAAACTTTAAAAAAGTTTGAAGAGATGACAATATTCAGAGCTTGGCAATAAAACAACTATTAGTGGCTGACCGTGGAAAGCTAAACTGACTTAAATATATATTATTTGATTTAAAAACAACATCCACGTGTGTCTGTCGAGAAGGACAATAAGGAGCGGTGGTATTTAAACTCAAATACAGTTTTTATTTGCTTTAATTGAGTATTTCCATGTGGTGCATCTTTTTACTTACCTATAGAAATTGATAAATGGTTGTATGATTTTTTTCCATATTTACACAGTTATATATAATCGTTATATGTTTGATAGTATCCCGTTTTTATTCCATTGAACATATATATATTAGAGTGGGGCAGGTGACGTACTTTAAATCATCTGTGGGGCTACGTCAGAAAAGGGCTGAATTGGAGAATAAGCGTGACCTGGTGACTCTTCAACAAAACCGCTGACTCCATGAAACATATTTGGATAAAATGCGTTGTTATGCATAGCAGCCTGTCGTATTTGTTGCCGTTGCCTGTGCAGAACATGCAGCGAGCTCAATTAGTGCGTCCGTCCCGTGGTAAGACAAAAGTTAGGAAACTTTAATGCTCCGCTTGACTCCTCACATCAACGGATTGAGAATAATAATTGCAGCCGTGCGCATAACCAAAGTGCCTCAAAAAGCTGCTCTCGTTCCACAGCTGAAGCTTAAAGAGAGTTAACGCTGAGGCGGACGAAAACGAGAGACAGCACTCAGTTGTAACTCAGTCTGGCAAAACACTAACAAAGGAAATGAGCAAACCACACAGCAAATAACAGACTTTTATTCAACACTCCGGGCCCCACTGCTTACATCTGGGTGCCAACTCCAAAATAAACGGATTTATGAGAAATATTACGCACAAATTACTACATTTGTCTAGACAGGACATTATTGTAGCTTTACTTACATTGGCATGACCGAGTTCAGTTTTCATAAATATGTATATTGGTGTATGTCAAACATTTACAGCTTCCAAATTTGCACTTAGGACTAAATGGCATGAATCAGTAAATAAACTACATTTCTCACAGTGTAAAACTATACGTGCGAGTTGCACTCCCCTGCAAGATGAACCATTTATACTTCCTTCAAAGAATAACTTGGATTTCGAGAATTAAAAAAATGTTACAGCTGTAATTCCGCGGTTAAAATAAACACGGTCGTGTCAACTTTTGTTATTGTGTCATTTGTTCTCCTCACACTTGGTTATATTTTAGATATATAGTGTGCGTCTTAGCGATATGGCCCTGAAACAAGGGTCAAACACTCCGAAAGTAAACTGAAATATTCTCAAGCAAATAGTGGGTTTGCATCCGAATGGAACTGCCCGAAAGCAACAATGCTTAGCGGGCCTCTCAAAAACACAGCTGGGAACATTTTATTCTTGAGTAATATTGATTTAATTCAGACTATATTCAGAATCTCTACGACCACTTCAGTCCTTTCAAGGTGCTTCCCTTTGCTTTTTCATCAGCTGGATTTTCAGTGTGTAGTATTCCTCTTGCAGCTTGAGGACTGCCTCTTGTCTTCTTAGCACCGACATTTCCAAATCCATCCGCTCTTGCAGAGTCGTGCAGTGCACGGCGGGTGGAGGAGGAGAGCGGAGAGCATCCAGGTGTTCTGCAGGAGCAGCGAAGCCGGCAGCGTGATGAGCGCTGAAGTGCACCGCCAGGGACTTTGAGACGTCGGTCAAATCAGCCATTTTTTGTTCTACTGGAGAAGCGGGTGGGTCTGGATACGTGGGGAACTCGAGCTCTCTCAGCGCATGTTGGTTTGAGAATCTTTCATCTACTCGGCGCTCATTTCCATCTTCATCACTGCTGAAAAAACAAAAACATAAACGCAGTGAAGTTTGTGAATAACACAAATGTAACTAGGACATTAAGTTGGAAGTGGGAACATACTGAATGTTTGTCTTGTAACAATAATATTTTCAATAAATGACTGTGTATAAAGTTAAGCTTTGTTTCAGTCTAAGCAAATAAAATAACCACCCGAAAAAAAAAGTATCACCTGTTTTGTTGAGCTTCCACCAACTCTGAGATTGAAGCGTCTTCTCTGTCCAGGATGTCTGAGAGGTTCATCACAGACATCACCACTTGAGTCACAGTACTCAACTGTACAACGGACAGGCCTTCTAGAAATGAAGAATCATGTCATGCATTAATGAATAGTAAATACAATACCGTATATTCAACTCAAACAGCGACAATGTGAATTTGCTTATTTCTTCCTCGAGGTTGTCAAAATGTATTTTTCTGCAGCGTAGCACTTGTTTTCTTGCTAACAAGCAGCAGATCCTCCTCACCTGAGAGCCCTTGCCTTCTCTGTCGTTTGATCTCCTCCTTTGACTTTGCCAGCAGATTTTCCCACTTTTTGTTACAGTCAGAAACTGTGCGCTGAATATGTGGAAAGGCGGTGTTGATGGATTGGGCTATTTCCTCCCAGGCTTGTCTTTTTTCCTGTATGGAAACACCAGTGCTGCACTTCCCTCTGATTACATCTTTCCTCTCATCCATTAACTGAGCCAGAAGAAGACACTCCTGGTCGGTCCAGTTCGGTCTCCGCTTCCTGCTGGACATCCCTTCAAGAAGTTGTAGAGGCATTATTCTGGCAATGACAGACACATTTGATTATCTGCACCCAGGTCCCTTGCATCCTTGTAGCGATTGCGTACGGTGCAGAAGATGTAACACGACTAACTGTAACTACACTATTAAACATAACAAGCTTAGTGAAAGGCAAAGCCTTGAATTTAAGTCTTTTTTAACTTAAGTTATTATATTTAAGAGATTTGTATTTTATTTTAAGATTTTCGCGCAACCAAGGTGAAGAGTGTCTCGATTGCAGGTCAGAGCTTTGCAGAATATAAATAATACGAGACGCAACACGTGTCACAGTAAATACTTACTGGTAAAACCTTAAGGTGAAATGTAAGGCTTTCTTCTCCGTCTCAGGGAAAATCCACAATGTCGCAGGACGATGACGTCGCACTTGGTGACGTGTCAGTTTGTTTACAGCGGTCCCTGCTGCTGCTGCTGCTTGACAGACATGGCTGTGGATATAACTTTACTTTTCAAAGCCAGTGTCAAGACGGTGAAAACCCGGAACAAGGCGATAGGAGTCGGCTTTGACTCGCCCAAAGATGAGATCTTCAAGAGGAGCAGACCCAAGAGCGGCTTCTCTCCGAAGGCCAAAGAAGTGGTGAGTGTTTCCTCGAGCTAACTTCAGCTAACTGGGCTAGCATCGAAACGAACTGACTCGACGTGTAATGACAGCGAACAACTGGGCTGTTTTAATGCCAGTGTTACAGGTAGTAGACCTATGAGATGTGTCAATGTTGCTCATGCTACATTGTTACAGGTAGTAGACCTATGAGATGTGTCAATGTTGCTCATGCTACATTGTTACAGGTAGTAGACATATGAGATGTGTCAATGTTGCTCATGCTGCATTGTTACAGGTAGTAGACCTATGACATGTGTCAATGTTGCTCATGCTACATTGTTACAGGTAGTAGACCTATGACATGTGTCAATGTTGCTCATGCTGCATTGTTACAGGTAGTAGACCTATGACATGTGTCAATGTTGCTCATGCTACATTGTTACAGGTAGTAGACCTATGACATGTGTCAATGTTGCTCATGCTACATTGTTACAGGTAGTAGACCTATGAGATGTGTCAATGTTGCTCATGCTACATTGTTACAGGTAGTAGACCTATGACATGTGTCAATGTTGCTCATGCTACATTGTTACAGGTAGTAGACCTATGACATGTGTCAATGTTGCTCATGCTACATTGTTACAGGTAGTAGACCTATGAGATGTGTCAATGTTGCTCATGCTACATTGTTGCATGTAGTAAGCCTATGACATGTGTCAATGTTGCTCATGCTACATTGTTACAGGTAGTAGACCTATGACATGTGTCAATGTTGCTCATGCTACATTGTTACAGGTAGTAGACCTATGACATATGTCAATGTTGCTCATGCTACATTGTTACAGGTAGACCTATGACATGTGTCAATGTTGCTCATGCTACATTGTTGCATGTAGTAAGCCTATGACATGTGTCAATGTTGCTCATGCTACATTGTTACAGGTAGTAGACCCATGACATGTGTCAATGTTGCTCATGCTACATTGTTACAGGTAGTAGACCTATGACATGTGTCAATGTTGCTCATGCTACATTGTTACAGGTAGTAGACCTATGACATGTGTCAATGTTGCTCATGCTACATTGTTACAGGTAGTAGACCCATGACATGTGTCATTGTTGCTCATGCTACATTGTTACAGGTAGTAGACCTATGACATGTGTCAATGTTGCTCATGCTACATTGTTACAGGTAGTAGACCCATGACATGTGTCATTGTTGCTCATGCTACATTGTTACAGGTAGTAGACCTATGACATGTGTCAATGTTGCTCATGCTACATTGTTACAGGTAGTAGACCCATGACATGTGTCATTGTTGCTCATGCTACATTGTTACAGGTAGTAGACCTATGACATGTGTCAATGTTGCTCATGCTACATTGTTACAGGTAGTAGACCTATGACATGTGTCAATGTTGCTCATACTACATTGTTACAGGTAGTAGACCTATGACATGTGTCAATGTTGCTCATACTACATTGTTACAGGTAGTAAGCCTATGACATGTGTCATTGTTGCTCATACTACATTGTTACAGGTAGTAAGCCTATGACATGTGTCATTATTGCTCATGCTACATTGTTACAGGTAGTAGACCTATGACATGTGTCATTGTTGCTCATGCTACATTGTTACAGGTAGTAGACCTATGACATGTGTCAATGTTGCTCATTCTACATTGTTACAGGTAGTAAGCCTATGACATGTGTCATTGTTGCTCATGCTACATTGTTGCATGTAGTAAGCCTATGACATGTGTCAATGTTGCTCATTCTACATTGTTGCATGTAGTAAGCCTATGTCATGTGTCATTGTTGCTCATTCTACATTGTTGCACGTAGTAAGCCTATGGCATGTGTCAATGTTGCTCATTCTACATTGTTGCATGTTGTACGCCTATGACATGTGTCATTGTTGCTCATGCTACATTGTTGCAGGTAGTAAGCCTATGACATGTGTCAATGTTGCTCATTCTACATTGTTGCAGGTAGTAAGCCTATGGCATGTGTCATTGTTGCTCATTCTACATTGTTGCATCAAGTACGCCTATGACATGTGTCATTGTTGCTCATGCTACATTGTTGCATCAAGTACGCCTATGACATGTGTCATTGTTGCTCATGCTACATTGTGGCATGTAGTAAGCCTATGACATGTGTCATTGTTGCTCATTCTACATTGTTGCATCAAGTACGCCTATGACATGTGTCATTGTTGCTCATGCTACATTGTGGCATGTAGTAAGCCTATGACATGTGTCATTGTTGCTCATTCTACATTGTTGCATGTAGTAAGCCTATGACATGTGTCATTGTTGCTCATGCTACATTGTGGCATGTAGTAAGCCTATGACATGTGTCATTGTTGCTCGTGCTACATTGTTGCATGTTGTAAGCCTATGACATGTGTCATTGTTGCTCATTCTACATTGTTGCATGTTGTACGCCTATGACATGTGTCATTGTTGTTTATTCTACATTGTTGCATCAAGTAAGCCTATGACATGTGTCATTGTTGCTCATTCTACATTGTTGCATGTTGTACGCCTATGACGTGTCATTGTTGTTTATTCTACATTGTTGCATCAAGTAAGCCTATGACATGTGTCATTGTTGCTCATTCTACGTTGTTGCATGTTGTACGCCTATGACATGTGTCATTGTTGCTCATTCTACATTGTTGCATGTTGTATGCCTATGACATGTGTCATTGTTGTTTATTCTACATTGTTGCAGGTAGTAAGCCTATGACATGTGTCATTGTTGCTCGTGCTACATTGTTGCATGTTGTAAGCCTATGACATGTGTCATTGTTGTTCATGCTACATTGTTGCATGTAGTAAGCCTATGACATGTGTCATTGTTGTTCATGCTACATTGTTGCATGTAGTAAGCCTATGACATGTGTCATTGTTGTTCATGCTACATTGTTGCATGTAGTAGACCTATGACATGTGTCATTGTTGCTCATTCTACATTTTTGCATGGTGTAAGCCTATGACATGTGTCATTGTTGCTCATGCTACATTGTTGCATGTTGTATGCCTATGACATGTGTCAATGTTGCTCATGCTACATTGTTACAGGTAGTAGACCTATGACGTATCATTGTTGCTCATGCTACATTGTTGCATGTAGTAGACCTATGACATGTGTACAACACTTTAAACAATGTGCACCAGCTGTTTCCACTTATATTTAATTTTCCCAATTTATGTTATTTATTTGATGATATAATACATTAATTACATAATTTCACACGTAATAGCACTTCACTACATTGATGCTAAAATCATACATACATCCAGTATTGCCATAAAGTAGGCATCCGTATTGATTTCAAATTGCTATACACCAATATATAACCTGTCATGGCCTTGTGAATGCAAGCAGAACATGATTTCTATCATAGTATTCATGTTCGAGCCCAGAAACCATAATCATCATAGCTTTATTTTCTCCCTGTGAATGTGTTATTTATCTACTCAAAAGGGAAATTACTTTGCCTCAAAGTGTTTTGCTATAAATCAAAGATGTAATTTGACTGTCGTTCTATGTGTTCAAAACAGACTTCCCACACAGCGGCATTCCTTTGTCCGTCTTTCACTGCGTCTCTCGCTGCCGAGGTTGGAGCATTTGGTCGGCGTTTAATACAAACGTCTGTTTCAAGACGTTTTCACCCTGCAGAGTGCCCACTGTTCTGGCATCGCAGGCAGCAAATGGGGCATCTTACAGTTGGTGTTCGGTCTATTCAACCCATTTGGCACATATTTACATCGTGAGCACATGGGATTCATTTGTCACGTGTTTTGTGTACAGTGCTGCTTGTCTGCATAGCTCATATCTGGACCCACTCACAAAGAATTGAGGCATTGAGTTCAAACAAAAGAAATCCTTACAAAAACTTTAACTTGAGTCAGTGTACTCCCGAAGCAAGCAATCAATTCCAAAATGCCGTCTACTCGACACAGAAAGATAAAGATAACTGAAATAACACGTCACTCTTAAAAGAACACTATTTTTACTCGGACTCCAGGAATGTTCAAATCCTGTCCAGTGTGGGCAGCTCAGGATAAAGTAGTGCTCTGCTTGAGATCTGGGAAGACAAAAGCTAAGTTGTTTGAAAAGAAAATACTAATCGCATTGGGGCCAAACTGGCCAGACGCGGCAGTTTTATGCCCAGAATATTTTGTGCCAACTGTCAGGTCCGAGCGCCGCTGCTTCCCAAACATTGACGAGCCGAGATTCTGGGCTTTGAACCGACCCAGAAAATTGCCCAATGAGAACGAGACTACTTATAAAACTAGCGAAGAGCGCTCTCCTCACTCTATTTAGATTGAAAAGACATGGCGAGCACCTCCGTTAAAAGACTGGCATACAATTTCACATGGCTTGAAAATATATTTGTGGGAAAAAAAATAGTTTGAACCTTGACCCGGGCCGGTATTGGTGTTTAATTAGTTGTTGAAAACATCTCGCATGTTATTCTTCCATCGAGGTACGCAGACATCATCAATGGCTGGCAGTAGGTAATGGATCATTGGGAACTCCAAGGCTTCGCTCCATGTCAGGAGAGTTGATCCTCCGCCAGAAGTTCTTGGCCTGACATGAATATCGTACACATCGTAACACAAACCTCTTCAAAGGCACCTTGAAGAACCACTTTACGTTTCCCTCGGGGAGTCGGGACGTTAAGTTGTACCTGATGTCTCCGACCATCAAGTCTGAGGCCGACGTGAGCCCGGTCGCAGCAGCGCTGCACAACTGGCTTTTTGTTATGTTCTGTTACATTGATATTAGAAATGGTGGTTTAATAAAAGCAGTGGTGCTGATTCAAAGAAACCCAAACCCATCCTGTGGTGCCCCCCCCCCCCCCCCCCCCCCCCCCCCCCGTCCCTCACGCTGCAGATCTAATCTCAAACCATCTCGGCGAAGCAGCGTTTGTAGACATTGAAATTGCGAGCTTGGAATGTCCTGACTGCGAACAGTTATGTCGTGGTTTTCAGCCACAACTGAACTATCAATTCTTTTCTGCGCAGACGGACGTAGGCGGCGTTTTCTCGTGTGCAAGTCCCCTCTTCACATGTACGATTCCATAAACACGCTGCAATAACATTTTCTTTCGGCTCTCGGGACAACTTCTCGGGGAAAGCCGATCCTCCCAAGAGCCAGTGATTAAAGGTGGAAGATCAAAAACAGAGAAAATATTAAATTAGGTCCCCAGTAACAATGTTGACGGCCCGGCACCTTAATGCACAACAGATGTGGGTGCCCTTCGAGACATGCATAACTCTCCAAGTTCCCACTGAAGCTTGACAAAAATAGAAGGAAAACATCAAAGTTGACAAACACACAGTGGTCCTCTAAGTCTCAAAGAGCAGGACATTTAGCATCTTTCAAGGCAACAAAAAGAGTGCTTGATTGACTAATAAGAGGGCCAGTGTTTAGTTCGGTGGGGGGGATCTTTTTTACCTCGTAGGGGTCGGTTTGGGGCACTGTGATCTCCATTTCACCGCTCGCCTCGTCTCTCTCCGCAGCACGCTGCCCTTCTCCACTTTAAATGGAGCGGGTCACTTTTAAAATTGGTAAATTGTGTGTAGAAAATAGTGCTCGGCTCCCCACTGTGCCTTCGGTATTGATATTCCAAAATTGGCTCCTTCTCACAGTGTTTTCTTAGAAACCCTGAATAGCGTGGCCATCGGCCAGCACTTAAAAGTATGTTGCTGATGGGGGGGGGGGGCTCTGGGACAACTTCACATTTAAATAGTATGCTTATATATATTCTCAAAACATCTCGGTTAGAATCTGGTTTACTTCATATTTTTGTTAGTGATGATCAAGTTTCCGAGTCCAAAAGTTATTTTTTTGTTCCCATTTGGGATTTCATCAAAGTTATGTTTTGGACGATATGGCCCCAAAATAAACTGTCAGGTTACAAACATGAACGTCAACTATTTCCCCAACGATATAGATTGGGATATGTTAAATCTGCAAAGATATCGAGCACACTTTTAAATGGTTTGTCGGATCACTTTTTTATGATTCTATTGACGATTCTGTCATGAATAAAGTGTGAAAATCTGTGATAAAATAAATGATAAAATCTGTGATCCTGTATTAATCCCACAGGGGGGGCACATTTGCATTATTATAGCAGCTAAAGGGAATAATGTAAGACGGGCAGCAGGAAAAAAACCAAGTTAACAATAAATATACAGTATACAACTATTAGAATTGTAGACTGAATGGTTGACTTAATGTAATATGTTGATATTGCACAGTATTGACATAATTTGTCCGTTTGTGGTGTTGCACCCTGACGGCAGCCCGTTGCTAAAGGGTGCTGTTAGGGTGTCACACTAGTGTTAGGGTGCCCCCACACCCCCAGCCGGCCCGTCGGCCCATTTGTCTTGAAACATTTTGTCAGGCTTCTACTCAAATAAAAGTTATTGCCGGTCAAGTTACAAAGTTTAAACATTAAAGCCTACGTCCTGCCGCCAAAATTGACCAACGTGAATATTTATAAAATAGCTGTACAAATGTCCAATAAGTATTTCAGGGTGTAAAAAAAAAAAGATCCTGACTCTTGTTATATTGTCGTTAAGTCTGATTTATATTTCTAACTCCGTGGAAGTGTGCAATCTATAATTTGATAAAACTTCTGCAGGTAAAAAGCGTGGTAATCTTTCCAACCCCAAACCTCTTAAGGAGTCACAAACTTGGCCCTGGGGTCAAACGGTCGTCACGGCTGTCAGAGCACTCTGCTCTGCTTCAGCCACGGGGAGGCACCCCCCCCCCCCCCCAGAGGAATGGGCCGCTAAACGCTCTCTTTACCAGGCGGCCTAATCTCTGCTCTGTTTTCCAATGAAAGCCGGGCAAATTGAATCTGGAGGCGTCCCGTCGAGGCACCGAGCACGAGCTTGATTTTGGTTTTGGTTTTTTCGCCGCGTGCAAAAAAAATAAAAATGAGTCTTGCAGTGAGTCGTAAAAAATTCAAAATAAAATAGGAAAGAGTGGGGAAATGCAGATTCACAGATGTGCGTCAAACTCTAAATCATCATAATATGGGCACCAGACACTCCGCAGACTAAATGGACGAGGCTCAAACATTTAAACATTTAAACGTGCAGGACGACTGAAGCGGCAGCTGTTGACGCTTTCTTTCTGAAGAATGCTGTCGAGCTTTGTTATTGCGCAATCTGACGTTATTGTGATTTACAGTCTCTGAAATCCGACCAATGGAGTGACAGCAGGCGGCAGACTGGACCCGAACCACGAAAACCACAACAGATGTGTGACTCGCTGTTGTTTTTGTTCTAGATTGTTAGTACGGTATTGATTATGTCATTTCACATTTATGTTTAATATATAGCATTTACATTATTGTTACAGCTCGTCATCCAACGCAGCAGCAATATCTGTCGTTTCTCCATTCACGGCCTCACATGGCTTCATTCAAATCAATCACTGTATCAGAGGCGTTTCCACACGCTCAATTTCTCTGGTTTTTGTCTTCAGAGCAGCTGTCGCTTTCTCACTTTTGACATTTCGAGTCGAGGGTGGAAGAATGTTTTATTGTACATGTATTTTAATTTAAAGCTACTTTTGAAGTTCTTTAACTTTAGTGTCAGTTGTTGCCCATTATTAGGAATTATTATTTTATTCTAAATTAGAGGGATCATGACTACACAATATCCATATTTATTTATTGGTATATTTAATATAATCATTTTTAAAAAGGTTTATAAAGATTAAGAAAATACAGCAACGCTGAAACAACCCCATTGACTTGCAGCTCTGCAGGAGACGCAAATCAAAGATGTGATTTCAGATTTTATATTTTAAAAGTTAAAGTGTGTGTGTGTGTGCGTGTGTGTGTGTGTGTGTGTGTATTTTGGAGCTAATCAGTCCCTGTATATTGCGGTTACAACAATAATGCTGCTAGATGGAGACGCTGAGCGAGAGGAAGGGAGGGAGTTTGTTTATTTACCTGATAAATAAGACGGTAAAACATTGCCTGATTATTAACAAACATTTCTAGTATTCCATAAATAAAGATTCATTCTTTTTTTTCTTGCTTCTTAAAGACGTTCAATTCGTTGTAAACAAGAGTTTAAAGAGACATGACACAATTATTCTGTTGCCTCTGTTTCATACTCATTACAACATATGATGCGTTTGCTTATTATTATTTTTTTTAAGTTGACATTTTGTATCCATCAAAAATTAACCAACACCAGGACTGCATACACACACGTGCTGCTTCCAAACACTGTAGTACTACTTTATTAAATCCAAAAAGGGCCAAAGACTCATGAATAATCTTTAAAAGTCTTCTTTGATGGCACTTTTGTGTTTGTTTATGGAGCTGACTAAAGCGTTCATACTGGGAGAAGACACAACTAAACCCATTACGGAGTCAGACATAAACATGATAATAAAATCCGCATGTGGCCGAGGCTTCTCCAGTGAAGCGTCCTCTCTCTCCAGCGGGCCCACATACCCAAACACAACAGAGCCCGGCGTCAGCGGGGATCGCCCTCGGTCAGGACTCAGAGGGTCTTAGACCACGACCATCATCAAACTCTTGTCAGTTACCTGGACTTAACCAAACAGAGAGCCGTCCGGGCTCTCGGAGAAATCTGCCCTGCTAAGCCGTTTCTCTCTTTTCTCCCTTCGTAATAATCCCCCCTGATAGTTTGTTTGGGCTCAATCGGGGCTGCGGGGGAACGGAGAAAGTGAGGAGGTAAAGTGGGGGTCTTTGATGATGACGAGATTAGATGTAGCCCGGCAGACTGTCTCCTCCTGCCGTCGCTGCGAGCTCTGCCTCACGCACACACACACACGCACACCAGTTGCACGTATTCACACGCATACACACTAGCATAGAGCTGCATACACACACACACACACACATATATAGGCTGAGCCGCATGCACAAGGCCACCCCCTTCCTCATTGTTGAGGAATTACTTGCTCTTTAGGGTCTTAAGTTACAAGAGCAATTGATCCCTCTGACCCCCTGCAAACCCTTGAGGTTGTGCTGGGAATCCGAGCTCCAATGTATACACACAGGAGACAGCTCAACCCCCAGAGCAGCACTCTTGACACTCCCCGGCACCCCCCACGGGCACGCACGCACGCACACAACGCACTCTTTTCTTTTGTCCGGCGGCCCAATGCTGTGGATCTAGCACCCCCTGCAGGTCAAAAGCTGCAGTGCAGCGGACTGAGTTCTGCAGGCAAATAAATGTGTGTTGTACATAAACAACATTTTTTTAAAAGGCCAGATTGATAAATGGGAGCATGAAATATAGTGTCTAGTAAAAGATAAATAAGCCATGCACATGTTATGCAAGTTTCACGTAAAATGTATTGTTTTCTCCGGCGCACAAACAAAAGAAACACGACTTTTAAAACAATAGAGCCTTTTCCTTGTTTGCCATTTTTTGCTTAAAAATGACTCATCTAAATAGTTGTCAATACATTTGATTAATCGACTGATGATCACATTAAATACTTCAGATTAGATTTGAGTGTTTCATCTTGGAGGTGAGATAAAATATAAATGAAGAGGAGGAGGATGAAAGAAGAACATACTAAGAGGCCACAACTTACCACATTTCTCAATGAAACATCTGATTGGTTATTTGTCTCCACTAAGACACATATTGAAATGGCTGAATGCATAATAAACATATTACTAACTTTGTTTATTAAACAAAAGAAGATGACAGTTGTTTCTCATTTGTGTTGCACGACTGCAGTTTTATAAAACAATTAAAAAAACTCTCAATCCTGCAGGAGTTTAAAGTCCCTCATTCACTGAGACACTCTACATAATGGGTCATGTTTTGAAGGACTTTGAACCATAATAAAGGTTCTCTTCTCCCCTGAACCGCCCTCCTGAGCTCAACTGCTCTCAACAACAATTAACTCTTGACCTCAAATAATTATTACAGGGGTCGGCTTGCCTCAGCAGCCCTTTCCTGGGTCGGTGACACTGGAAGAAGACGGAGTTCTGGCTCTCTAACTAACTGCTCAGCCCTGTTGGTCTCGACACCTTCTCCCTGCGTCAAGAAAAACGTGTCATTTCAAAAAAAATAAATACAAGCGATGCGAGGAATGAATGTTTTGGAGACGTGGTTGGGACGCCCCCCCCCCCTCCCCCCCTTTCAGCCGAGGCAATTTGATAATTGAGGTTGTTAGAGTGGAGAGAAAAAAAAAGCCGATGGCTGCAGACAGAGATGTTATGCTATCAGAATAATCTGTCTGTCACAGTCCAACTCATTGTGTCATGTTTCAATCCTCAGCCTGTCTCAGTTCGGTCTTCCTTCTGGACCCGACAGAGCCGGCCTGTGTGCTCACTCACACCCGCTCGCTGTGGACGGGGAAGCAATTTGGTCTTTTTAAAAAAAAATAATATTTGACCGAATTACAGGAGCAAATACTGGATTGAACCAAGTTTCCTCTGGTTTGCCTGTGCGCACACACACACACACACACACACACACACACACACACACACACACACACACACACACACACACGCGGGCATTTTCTCTGTGATGAACAGCAACGGATCATGAATTTAAAGCCTATTAGAGAAGCTCTGTCGGCCGCTCGTGGTTTTATTCATGAGGGCCGTTTGACGAGGAAATTGCAGTTTTTTTTTTTTTTTTTTGCATGTCTCTGACTTGATGAGTCCAAAGCAAATATTGGAATTCACAGAGACGGACGGACATCGGTCGCCTGTCACGTCCAATGAATACAAAACTCTACTTTTATACTCTGGCTCTGGTCTGAGTTGGGAGGAAATAGTTTCCTGGTACGAGCCCCAACAAACTGTTCCTTAAGCCGCGTTGACGCAACCGAGGTGTTGCGTTCAAAGACACTCGTCCAGTAATGCCTTGTTCTCACTTTGTCTTGGCAGATCTCGAACATCACCAAGCTCAAAGACTTTCTGCTGCAACACAGGAAAGATTATGTGAGCGCCGGAAGGTAAGCCACGCCGAACAGAGCGATCATCAACAACAACAACAACAACAACAGCAACAACAGCAGCAGCTGGGGGAAAAGCCTTTGAGGCTGCAGGGAGACAAACACTTTGAGTCAATTCAGAGAAGGTCAGGAGTCAGGGCCGTGTGTGTGTGTGTGTGTGTGTGTGTGTGTGTGTGTGTGTGTGTGTGTGTGTGTGTGTGTGTGTGTGTGTGTGTGTGTGTGTGTGTGTGTGTGTGTGTGTGTGTGTGTGTGTGTGTGTGTGTGCGCTGGCTCAGCAGCGGGTAGGGTGGTCCGCAGTCTCCAGTCTAATTGTCTGGAATAATTGAGCTGCAGGGGAAGAACAAATCACGCCCTGGGACTAATCCGGGCCTCGCTCCCTCCAATGCCCCCCCTGTGTTCTGGAGGTGTGGGTGTGTGAAGCGGCCCCTGTTTTGTTGATAAAGCCTCAGCAGAACCAATTAACTAAACCTCAGGGAAGTCAACGGGTGGAGTGCAGCCGTATTTAGTGGTGGGAAAATCCATCCAGAGACCATCGGCGGTGGCATCTCGTCTGCGGCCGTTCCCGTCGTCACGGGTTCTGATCGACGTCCGGTTCCCTCCTCACTTTGACTTCGCCCCCAGAATGATGAAACCCTATGGAATAATCATAATAACTCATGAAACCCTATGGAATAATCATAATAACTCATGAAACCCTATGGAATAATCATAATAACTCATGAAACCCTATGGATTAATCATAATAACTCATGAAACCCTATAGAATAATCATAATAACTCATGAAACCCTATGGAATAATCATAATAACTCATGAAACCCTATGGAATAATCATAATAACTCATGAAACCCTATGGATTAATCATAATAACTCTTGAAACCCTATGGAATAATCATAATAATGAAGTTATCAGTGTATCTTACCGTGAATATATAAAGGATGATTTATTTAGGAGGAATGATTATCTTCATTATCAATTAATCTATTAGTTATATGTATCTATAAGATGTGTCTGTAAGATGTCAGAAAATAGACCAACAGTTCAATTCAAAAAGTTTATGGAGATGTAAATAAGAAACTGTTGAAAAAAATGACTTAAAATCTCTTTTTTAATGTTTATCCTGTGTTTTACACTTCTTGTTCTAAATATGTAAAACTGAAATGAGCATCATCTAGAAATCTGCACATGTAATGTCTGTAAATGTCTAATTTATGCGTACTATCAATTAAAAAAAAAGAAAAGAAAAGACTTAAACGATTGGTTAATCATCTAAATGGTTGAGTAATTTTCAGACAATCAGTTTCATGCGTATCGATCCATAATTCAAGTTCTTACTTTTTGCACGAATGAGTTTTGTTAAATCAATCAGTCATTCAAAATCCATCTTTCCACCAGAAAAGATCGTCCCTGTGTCCACATGTTTGTTCTTCAAGCGTGTCGTCGTGTCTCAGACGTCCACCAGGGGGCGACAGTGAGTCTTTACACTGGTGGTCCTTTCTGTAATAATGAATCCTCACATAATAAAACATGATTTCAGCTGAATGGAGAAACCCGTAAATTGTTCAGAGGTGGGCCCGCGCTTGCCCCAGTGCATCATGGGATTGGTCTCTGTTCTACATCTGCGCTCTGGACAGTCTTTGTTTGGATATCATTCAAACGTTGAGCTTTTGAAACATGCCCACAAAGCATTTGACTGTTCTTGTGTATTTCACAGCCTCATCTCGTCCGATCTGACCCGCATGACGGACAACGAACGAGACCAGATCGACCAGGACGCTCAGATCTTCATGAGGACCTGCTCGGAGGCCATCAAGCAGCTACGCAATGAAGGTGCACGCTTGTTTTTACCGTGAGGCACGTGAACTAGTTCAGAGATGTCAGTGGAAACGTAAAGTAGGCTTACAGGTGATGGTTTTGTCTCGCGGGGACGTTCAAAACATGAGCAGGTGGCACATGGTTTTTGTGTCTGTAAAAAGATAACGTTTTGTTGTCACAACAGCAGAGAAGCAGGTGACATCGGCCCAGTTAAGGAAGCACAGAGGGGCCGTGCTGGACCTCATTGAAGTATATCTGAGAGGTGAGTTAATGCATCCATTTGGTTGTCTTTAGGACGTTTATTGTGTGCATGAGCCCAGCTGGTCCCACTGGTTTCAACTGCCGTACACACACACACACACACACACACACTGCATGCCTGAAATCACTAAACCAACCGCATGTGTACCTTGTTTGTTTTGAAGGAGTCTGTAAGCTGTACTCTGAACAGAGGGCGATCCGAGTCAAGAGAACGGTGGACAAGAAGAGGCTGTGAGTACAACGCACGCCTCATCCACAACATGTGTTATTCACTGTGATTCACGTGAGCCTGTGCTCTGTGTGTGTGTGTGTGTGTGTGTGTGTGTGTGTGTGTGTGTGTGTGTGTGTGTGTGTGTGTGTGTGTGTGTGTGTGTGTGTGTGTGTGTGTGTGTGTGTGTGTGTGTGTGTGTGTGTGTTCAGGTCGAGGCTGGAGCCGGAGCACCGCAGTAAGGTGCAGAAGACGCCGCCGGGGGTGATGGTGGCGCCCCCACCGGAGAAGACTGTCAAGGAGGAAAGTCCTGGTGAGTCCCTGAGACACCGGGCTCTGTTTCTGAGGCTGCACACACCGCCCTGCTACCCCGTGTCACCGCCATACTCCAATAGTTAAATGCACAAAAATGCAGATTTTTTTCTTGTGCACGACATTTAAAATTAAATTTAAAAAAGAACATGGGACGTGTGATGGAAACGGAGGCTAAACACAGTTGAACCAGTAGATGCGCTGGGTGAGGGACCGTCTGCAACTCTCTTTCCACGGTTTGGAGGAGCTTCCCTTCGATCTTTCATCTGCAGGGTCCGTGCTGCAGCGCTGCACCGTTAAGCCTGATGATGCATTGTGGGTACTTGATTAAAGCACGACCAGTAACTCTTAATATGCATGTTTATACAGTCCCAACCATCAGGTGCTGGGATATTGGTCTAATGTATGTTGGAAACAAACGGAAGGCTGCAGACGAAATTATTTTAAATTGCATTAATGCTTTGCTACATCTATTTTCCTGCTCCTGCTCCTGCAGAGAAGAGTGTGTTGGAGGTCCCGGACAACCCCGTGAACCTGTGGGACGAGGGCCGGACGGAGGACGAGCTCTCTCCTGAGGAGGTCCAGATGGTGAGGCACCATCGCTGCTCATAATGTCACACGTTGTATGGAGATTGGAGCGATTCGTGCATGTCTCGTGAAAGTACAGCTATACTTAGACAGGAACTTTATTTATAAATTATATTATATCTAATTTGGACCTTTATGAATTAGCCAATTCAGCTAATGTATCTTTTTTCCAGAGGTTCGTATATATATATATTCATATAGGTGTGCAGCATATTTTAACTTGTAACTGCCACATGTCGTGTTTTAAATGTAACTAGATGGCAGAAACAGTTGATGAAGGTGTGTGAATATTGTGTGTTTCTGTGTAGTTTGAGCAGGAGAACCAGCGGTTGGTGAGTGAGATGAACAGCCTGGTGGACGAAGTGAGGTGAGTCCCAACTCGTCCATGACCAGAGGACGTCAGGGGGGGGGAAGTGAGGGGTGAAAAGATGCTCTGGTGGGGATTCAGAGATCCATCTTGTGTGAATGTGTTACGCAATCCCCTCCCATTAATCACACTGCACTTATTTATAATGCCGGGTCAGCGAGGAAGCAATTATGTGAAATAGCACATGTCCATCCATGCAGGATGAAAGTGACCCGAGGACAGGTGTGAGCCAGAGAAAAGTGGCTTGCTTGTTCCACACGGGACACAAAGTGCATGCCCCTGTAACACCGATGCCCTCTGAAAGGGCTTAAATATGCTCGGCGCTCCATTTTCACGGGATATTTCTTGCATTTCTTTTTGTGCATTTTCAGGCAAATCGAGGGGAAGGTGGTGGAGATCTCTCGCCTGCAAGAGATCTTTGCTGAGAAAGTCCTGCAACAAGTGAGCTCCGTTCATTCCCTTCACTCGGAGACCCGAATTCTGAGGAGAGGTTCGTGTTAAACCCGTCTGTCCGGTTCACTTGACAGGAAACGGAGATCGGCAGCATTCACCAGCTGGTCGTTGGCGCTACGGAAAACGTCAAAGAAGGCAACGAGGATATACGAGAGGTAGCGGCACGCCTCTATTGAGCATGTGGCATTCAAACGTTATTATGAAGTCTATTGTGTTCGTGTTCATCATCTTTGTTCATTTCTCAAGGCGATCAAAAACAACGCCGGCTTCCGGGTGTGGATCCTGTTCTTCCTGGTCATGTGCTCCTTCTCGCTGCTCTTCCTGGACTGGTACGACAGCTAACGCCACGACAGCTAACGGTACGACAGCTAACGCCACGACAGCTAACGCCACGAGGCGGCGTGGACTCCGAACCCGACAGGAAACCTTCTGGCTCGCGAAGAGCTGACGACCACACTGGACTGAATGTGCATGCTGCAGCTGGAGCCACGTGCCCCTTGAGAGGAGTCGTGGCCGTTGCCCCTGACGCTAACTATCTAACAGTGTTTTGTCCAGTGCTTTCAGGGAGTCGATGTTTAAAAGCCCTTTTATGGAGGCAGTGTATCCACTTTTAAGTGTGCTTATAGCCGGACACTCTTCACCACTAAAAGCACCGACGACGGTTTGATTGGCAGCAACGATTCTCGTCTGTCTGACTGAAGAAAACATTAATTTCTGAACCGACGAAGAGACACTGTTCAGACTAGCTGTCTCGTGTACACTATTTAAATAGATTATACATGCGTGTACCTCAATGACACATTAATTGTGGGCTGCAGATGAAGGTTATTGGATATCCATCGCAGCGTAACTGTACTGACACACCATTCACATTCTAGTAAAACTGAGCAGTGGAATGTTTTGTCTCCTTTCTTTACTTCAGGGTATTAATTCATAACAGTTAATGCCTTTCATATTCACGAGAAGCTTTGAGATGAGCAGCAGAGAGGCTCCATGTGCCTCCTGATATTCATGCTAATCTGTTTATTGGGATTATTTCCCAGTTACAGCGCTGACAACGGAGCTTTTAACGTATTTATTTAATATTTATTATCACCGACGAGATGTAATAATTCATGAAAATGTTCTTATTCATATATATATATATATATATATATATATATATATATATATATATATATATATATATATATATATATATATATATATATATATATATGCAATCAAGTTGGACGTTGGTGTGAAATGTGGGCACTTTATTTCAGTTTTTCATTTAACATTGTTTTCAATGCACTTGGATGGTAATCGTTACATAGTTTAAAAAAAAAAAAAAAGGTACATCATTTGTGACGGTTTAAGTTCAATAACAATAACAGACAAAGCAACAGCGTCAGATTGTTCACACGAAAAGTCTTCACGAGCGCTGCAAAACACATTCAACACATTAGCATAAGATGATGCGCTCATGAAAAGTAACCATTAAGTGGGCCAAGCAAAGAAGAAGAAGAAGAAAAAAAGCACACGGTGTTCACAAAGAGTTCAGATGAATGGAGACAATCGTCAACGCTGGTTGAAAAGACTTCAAAATACATTTAAAAAAACCTCCTTCACAGCACGAGATGCAGAGATGAAAACCACACAGTTCACATGTTATTCATTCGCTGGTTAAATGGTTTCAAGCCTCATTTATTCACAATGTCATAACAGTACAATATTGTTTTGCCGGCGGCCCTCGTGGGTGAAGAGTCGTGTGCGTTAAAACGAGCAACGCAGACACAAGATGGGTCGTTCACGATGTGAGTACTAAAGTGAGTTCTGTTACATGTTTACACGTGTGTGTGTGTACAAAGACGGTGTGTGTGTGTGTGTGTGTGTGTGTGTGTGTGTGTGTGTGTGTGTGTTCCTGTGGCTTTCTCTACACGTTTGCCACTCTTGTTTTTGAAGTGTAAATAAATAACAACACATGCGATTCAAACAAACCGTGAATCCGCCCGTCGATGAGGCCCAAACGACATCGACAGGCCTGCAGAGCATCTCGGGGCAAGAGAAGTCGGGTTTGTTCACCAACAAGAACGCCCCAGGACTCGTGAGGTTTGCTTGAATGGCACAACCATATTATTTATGTATTTATTGATCTCTCTCTGAAGCAGGTGAGGCCACCTCCTGGTCCCAGGTGGGGTAGGGGGTGGGGGGTTAAGCCAGTTTCTGGGCCGTCTCCGTCTCCTGCTGGGTGACCTTTTCTTCAGACATGATGGTCATCCACGGTGACACTGAGCGGGTGATGGTCTGCTTGGCGATGTTGTAGTGGTTGATGAGGGTGAAGAGGCGCCCGCGGCCCCCAGGGCCCTGGGGGGGGAAGTTGCCGTACATCCCGGCCGGCATGCAGCGGCCTTGCTGCTCCAAAGAGAGACGACGGGAAAAGAACACGCAGAAGTAATGAGAAGCCACCGCGATTCACAGACGCACGAGAACAAGAAGGTGTTTCTTGAACCGCTTATCCTCAGGTTGACTATCGCACCAGAACAACTCAATAGAAACTATGCTGCATTACCTTATGATCTATACTGGAACATGTCATGTGTATATACAGGAATTGAGTCAACACGGTTACAGGTTTTGCAGCAAGGCTTTATAACTAATAATAAGCTAAAATGCTAAGCTACTGTAAGTGGAAAGGAGTCATAAAGTCAGCACACTCAATGATAACTCAATAATGTCCAATACGCGGCAATGTGAAGCTATTGTTTGCAATGATAACTCAATAATGTCCAATACGCGGCAATGTGAAGCTATTGTTTGCAATGATAACTCAATAATGTCCAATACACGGCAATGTGAAGCTATTGTTTGCAATGATAACTCAATAATGTCCAATACACGGCAATGTGAAGCTATTGTTTGCTAACATTAGATTGAATTAGACGCCACTCAGTCAGGCTGCAGCCGCAAAACCCCTGAAAGTTTTGAACTGAGCAACGGTATGATTTATTATTTATTACTTATTAATTCAACTTTACATTTGAAAGAGGAAGAGTATGTTATTAGTAGTCTTGAAAGCCACAAAGCCTCGGTTTAAGTTCATTTAAAACCCAGATTAATTAATTCAGAATCATTTAGAGTTCAAAAGCAGTAGTGAAAACACACATTAATATCTAAATGATTTTAGTTCATGCTTACTAACAGAAAACATCAGATTGTTATTATTCAAAGATATTGAAAGGTTGGTAAATAAATGGTCTTTTGAACATGAATTTCCTATATTGAGAGACAACGTAGGCCTTTAAATGTTTCACTGTGACATCTATTATGACTCTACATGGTTTATGTGCAGTTTATAGCACACTTATTGCAGGATGGCGTCATCTCTCTTTAAAACGCTTCCCAGAGTACAGATTGCGTATATCGCACGCGGGGCCACAAACTGTGACGTGTTTACCGTGTAGACGAAGCTGTCGGGGCACGGCTGCTCGTACTGGTACACCTTGTAGACCACCAGGAACACCACACAGACCAGGAAGGCCAGGGCACAGATCACCAGCAGGGTCACCTAGAGGAGACACAACAGCTCCATCAGCGCTGAGAAGGACACGTATACCTGAGTGGGAACGTTCTATAAGATAAAAAACATATAGCGTTGAAATAAATCTCCATGGAAGAGTTGCCCGTTGGTGTCGGCTGGCTGTACACTAAGGTATACGTCTCAATAAGTGGTGTGTATGTATAATAACTCACAGGTCTATACAGAGTGTTCTGCATACAATAACTCCACAGGAAGATGTGTGACCGCCCGTAAAGTTGTGTAACGGCTACCGGTGTGTCGAGGAAGTGGGATGAGACGAGGTGTGGGAGAAATGGGCTCATTAACGCCGGAGATGTCCAGGCCCAATGTGTGCACACGCTTTTTTTATGATCCAAGGTTGGATTTTGCTTGTGGAGAAATGTGATTATTTCAGCGAGTGCAGAGAAATTGAAACGGTGAAATCCTGAAGCAGGTGCAGCTTCACAGATTACACAATGACGCATGCATCCAAGTACCTTTTCTAGTACCTTTTTGTACCTTTTCATATACATTTTCGTACCTTTTCGTATACATTTTCATATCTTTTCGTACCTTTTCGTATACCTTTTTGTACCTTTTCATATACATTTTCGTACCTTTTCCTATACATTTTCATACCTTTTCGTACCTTTTCCCCAGCAGGCTTTGGCGCGCAGGTTTGAGAGACTTTTAATGTGAATTAAATAATATACTTTTCATCTGTCTTACACACACGGAGCAGAAAGTAGGACATGCACCAAGCAACAGGAGATTATGAAAGAGACTGCGATGAAAGGGATGAAAGGCAACATTTCAAAGCGCCCTGATCAGAGGACGTGAGCTGTGTTCTCTGAGACGGAGACGGGCCTCCTCGCCTTCAGATGTTCAGGGATTAAAGCACTATCGCTAAAGGGAGGTGACGCGCCTCACAGGAGCGGTTTCATCTGTTGCTTTTGCACATGGAGGACACAGTTCAGGGATTTTAACGGTATGCATGGAAGTCTTCAGTGTTGGATTGTTGTGTTTTACAAAAGCACATGTTTTAATCATTCTATATTGTGACACATCTGCCAGTCCGGGGGGGGGGGGTTAGGGAGGTGGGAGAGATGGTGCCATTTGGAGGCCATCGCCATGGCAGCAGCTGAGTTAACGAGAGTTAAGTGAATCATTGGGCATTACGTCTCCCTGTGCAGCCCGACCAGATGACGAGCTGCACAGGAAGCAGGACAAAGTATAACTTTATTATGACAAATGTGCTGAGTTCCATGGAAACAGCCGTCTGCTCTCAGGGCGCATGCACGAGTGGGAGAAGTGTTGGAAATGGGATGATGTACCAAATCGTTCTTACTTTGAGTCGCTCAGATACGCCTTCGATGATGCTTATTGAGAATTCTGCAATTTTGGGAGATCGTAGTTTCCCCTTCTTGCTCTCGATGTAGTCTGCCTTTGTCTTCACCACCACCTGGTAGAAACACATGATGACATGAACATGAGAGGAGGGCCAGTCCGCTTGCAGGGAGAAAAGGAGAGTTCACAGAAGCTGTTTGTATCGTATGATAAATAATACATCTGTGAGGATCTGAGGCAACACAAAGAAAAACGTGTTTTCCTTCATTTTCAACACTAATTGGACTAATTGCAATTGGTGGTAATACAGGACTAAAGGGCCACGCACTGTGGCTCTCCAAACCAATGGAAACACGCACACACACACACACACACACACACACACACACACACACACACACACACTCACCTTATCTGGTGGAGGGAACTGCAGCTGGCTGGCATCTAATGGCGTGATGAGAGGGATGGTGTCGAACCCGTCTTCTGACGTCACCTTCCCGTTGTTTTTCTCGCTGAAATTATTCCCCAGTTTCACCATTTTCGCTGCTCAAAAAACCCACCGACCTGAGGGGGTAAACACGCGCGCATTAGACGGGCACGCGTGCACCGTGTCATCGACGTTTCATAAAGCATTCGAGGAATCATATCCATAGTGATGTCGTTTTTATTTTCCACTCATGCAAACAGCAGCGCACATCACACACACACACACACACGCACACACACACACACACACACACACACGCACACACACACACACACACACGCATTGAGCTGCGCGCTGTGGCCCGTGATGAGGCCGTGAGACACAAAAGCGCAGGAGGCGAGCACGGCTTCGACATAAAGGGACCACCGATGCATCACCGAGAAATAATATCTATATTTCTATTTGATTTGCCGCATCCCAATACTCACCGGATCAGGCGAGAGGCGTTTTGAATGCGGCGTATTGTTCCCGGTGTGCTGAACGTCTCCTCCAGCGCCGCTTTATGGGCTTTTTTTGTGTGACGCAGCCGATTTGCGGAGAGCTGGTGCACAATATGGCCAGCTGGGTCTGAGCGCGAGCTGGATGCTGCTGCTGAGTGATGTAACATCCTCCTCACATCCCCCCCGTGCGCTGCATGCAGGAGATTAAGAGTCAGAATATATAGATGCAACAGAAAAATACAGAATACTGTTATTCTGTCGATTGAGAATTTAGGTGACTAAAAAACAATGTTTGTGAAAAGAGTCAGTAGGTTGCATTAAGTGTCTCCTGCGCCAGACCCAGTGGAGCATTTAGCAGCTTAGTTTCAGGGCTTCAAATAGCTCAAATAGAGGGATTACAAATGGTGCTTCATAACTGGATGTGTAAAAAGGCTCCTGTGTCAAGTGATGGCTAAACAAGACTTTTCTATTGAGATGTTTTAGCAGCATAACTATAAGAAACATGAACATTATTTGTAGTTATTTAGGCTGATACAGGGGTCAGGGTCACATCTTTAGGACCCTGACCTGCCATAACCTGCAGTGGCAGGTCATGTGACATGGGCTAAGGGGACATATGGTTCCCTGGAGCACGTTGAGGAACAGCAGGTAAACACGTGCAGCCTTCTAATCTAATCTTTATACTTCGTGTCTCGAGTGATAATTACGTCTAAACAAAGGTTTTCTGCCAATGAGAACGTGTCAGAGATAATGTTGAGGAGGGTTATGAGTCCCCCTCCTTCAGAGTCGCTTCTCTTTTGGCCTCCAGGGCCCATATATGCATATCAAACAGAGCAGAACAATATGGTATCCGAATGTGAGCCGCATGGACCTCCATGGAGCACCTGAAGACAATCAGGACACGAGGGTCGAAGGACGTCCCCTTGTCCTAATGCTGAAGATACATTAATGCACACAATCTAATTGTATTGTCCTCTCATTGTTAATTTGAATGTATTTAAAAATGCCTTTTTTGTAATAAATGTTTCTGCACGTGTTCTTTGACATTTGTTGTTTTGTGCTCGTTGGAGCTCATTCAGCTCGGCGGCCTCTCTTCCATCATTGTATCAGCGTGCAGGGAAGACTCCACCCCTTCAAGTGTAACTCAACCATGCCCTTGAGAGAATAAGAGATTAAAAAGGTCAAACTGAAATCTCTTGTATGTGTTCTGGATACCACTCAGTAAAAAGATGATGGAACAATATCAGGTTTGAGAGCTGGTTCTGTGATGTCTTTCCACTGGTTGACTTTGTGGACTAGACGCTTATGTATATGTCCGATTGGGTATATGTCACATACTTGGTTATATATAGTAAGTCTGTGACTGTGGATATGAATCTTAGATCTTTAAAATATGTTGGGATCCATTAGGCAAAGATACAATGTGGCTATAGTTACAAATATAGAATATATTCATTATGAGAAACATGTACACTTTTAGGCCCTTATATATTTTCATCCTGCACCCTAAAGTGCAATGAAGCTGCGTCTGTGCATTGAATGCAGCAGCCTGTTGCCAGGCAACAGAGGGAAGGAAAGGAGTTAGGAAAGGATGCATAAATGAGCAACCTGCTAATCCATCGTGAAAAGGAAGTGATGAAGGACTGTTGACTTGGCCCGGGGGCAGCTGCCCCGAGGGAGGCATGCTGCCCGCTGGATGTCTGACGAAGAGTCTGAAGAAGAGTCTGATGAAGAGTCTGAAGAAGAGTCTGACGAAGAGTCTGACGAAGAGTCTGAAGAAGAGTCTGAAGAAGAGTCTGACGAAGAGTCTGAAGAAGAGTCTGACCAAGAGTCTGACGAAGAGTCTGAAGAAGAGTCTGATGAAGAGTCTGAAGAAGAGTCTGACGAAGAGTCTGACGAAGAGTCTGAAGAAGAGTCTGAAGAAGAGTCTGACGAAGAGTCTGACGAAGAGTCTGAAGAAGAGTCTGAAGAAGAGTCCGACGAAGAGTCTGAAGAAGAGTCCGAAGAAGAGTCTGACGAAGAGTCTGACGAAGAGTCTGAAGAAGAGTCTGACGAAGAGTCTGAAGAAGAGTCTGACGAAGAGTCTGACGAAGAGTCTGATGAAGAGTGATGAAGAAGCGTCTGATGAAGAGTCTGATGAAGAGTCTGAAGAAGAGTCTGATGAAGAGTCTGATGAAGAGTCTGACGAAGAGTCTGTAGAAGAGTCTGACGAAGAGTGATGAAGAGTCTGATGAAGAGTCTGAAGAAGAGTGATGAAGAAGCGTCTGATGAAGAGTCTGATGAAGAGTCTGATGAAGAGTCTGACGAAGAGTCTGACGAAGAGTCTGATGAAGAGTCTGATGAAGAGTCCACGGTGTAACTCATTAGCGTTCAGGTTCCCCTCCCCGTGGAGGTTCTTCAACATGATGATCGGTTATTGATACAATTTGACTTTTTGAGAAGTTTCACCCTCGTTTCTTTGAGATATTATTTTTATATAGTTATTGATTTTGTTTCACATGACATAGGCCAGTCAAATTATTAACGGTGCATGTTAAAGTGCAGATATAATATTCTACATAATGAGATTAAAATACTTGTCGTGGTCTCATATCTGTTGACACTGGTTCTGATTTATAGCTTTCAGACACATAGAAAACACATGAAATTGACATAATATTTCATTTTTTTGTATCTGGTAGCAGCAGCGGACAGATGTGTCGCCGGGGTTTCTGCTGCAGTTGCCTTCTCGGGACCAACCACTAGAGGGAGACACTCACTCATTTACAACTCAGGACTGCTTTTGTTTTTTGCGTGCTGTGATTATTTGTTATATTTGTTATATTGTTTAATCACGATGATTGACACAACTGTACAGTTATGATACCAACATGTGTTATTCTGTAAATAGGCACATTAAAAAAAGGCAAACTTGAGATAGCAGAGATGAGTAAAGTCCCTGAAGACGTTCTCTGATCTAAAAGAATAATACCACATTGTTCCAATACTCTGTTCCAAGTTATGCATTCAAACATGTATTTAAAGTTACTCTGAGGAACCTTTAACTAGTTAATATTAATCCGAGACCATCAGGCTTTCTTTTGAGAATGAAGCTTGTGAACTAGGAGTCATCTCATTCAATGTTATCAAAGTTATCCAGTTATCAAATGAATGAATGTAGTGGAGTAAAAAGCACAACGTAGGTGGAGCAGAAACATAAAGTTGCAGAACATAGAAATACTGAAGTAAAGTACATAATACGACCGTGCATCGTCTTTATACAGTCTATTCTATTGCAATTCTAAATGTTCATTAAAGCATAATTAAAACAATTGTGCTTTGAGTAATAAAGCAGTAGCAATAAGTGTGCATGGAGTTGCATGAACATATCTGGGACTTAACCTTATATAGCTCTGCAACTGCTGTGTCTTTAAAAACCTCCACCGTTATTGGCTCTTTGCCCAGAAAGTTCACTTCCCATCCAGCCACATGGACTGAGCTCCGCCACGCAGAGAGCCAGCACTGAGCCTCGGAGCGGTCGGAGATCACATCCCCCTGAAGGCCTGATCCAGGACTTCCCCAACCCCCTTGCTGTGAAGGACACAAACCCCCCAGCAGACCCCTCACAGCCTGCCGGTCCTCACAGAAGGTATGACTTACTCAGCGTGTTGCAGATGTACAGCACATGTTGAAGTTCACTGTGTGTGTTGTGCGTGTTGTGTGTGTTTTGGTTGTGTGTGTTGAGTGTGTTGTGTGTGTTTTGGTTGTGTGTCTGCCGACTTTTGGACAGAATGCCACGATGACTCATTTATTGTGCTGAGTGTGTTTAAACGTCCTGCCGCCGCCGCGTGGGAGCTGTTGTCTTTTTCACCAGCACAAAGCCTCTTTTCATGAGTGTGTAACTCCCCTCACTGGTGGACCCAGCAGTGTGTGTGTGTGTGTGTGTGTGTGTGCAGCACCTCCGTCCATTAGCGCTCTTGTGAAGACCTGCAGCTTCGTCCTCGTTGAAGAGCGATGCACAACGATTTGAATGGAAAGAACTTCAGCAGGAACAATGAGGCTCAGACTGAAAGTTTGGTTCCAACAAGTTGTGTCACAGCAGGCATCAGTGAGCGGGCCGTATAAACAGGATGCACACACACACACACACACACACACACACACTGGTTGAGGCTCTGGTTGAAGGACCACCACCACCACCAATGCTGTTGATGTTATGAGCAAAGTGAGATGTCGTGTCTAGCTGACCGGCTTGTTCTTGTCGACATGGAGGCGGCATCACGCGGAGGTTTCTGGAGGGTTTCCTGGGCCGATGAGGTTTCTGGAGGGTTTCATGGACCGATGAGGTTTCTGGAGGGGAGGTTTCTGGAGGGTTTCATGGACCGATGAGGTTTCTGGAGGGGAGGTTTCTGGAGGGTTTCATGGGCCGATGAGGTCACGGGGAGGCACACCCAGAGGGCTGCCGGCAGCACGGCCACAGGGGTGGAAGACGGCCGGCGGCGGCTCTGAGTCACTCGTCGGGAGGAAGCCGGAGCGTTCTTGGAATTTCCTTTCAGTTTTGGAGTCCAAGACCTTTTGTCTGGATTTGGTATTTATAGTGAGACCACATGCTGTGACGTATAGGGCCGTTTCCCCCTCGAATCCACCAACAGAAGCCTCATGACAGCTCTGAGGGTTACGTAATACGCGCTTCAGCTTCACACAAAACATAGTTGTGCAAGAGGCTTCTTTCTCCAAATAGTGTGATCTAATTTGCTAACATGAACATGAACAACTCTTTGAAGAAGAGTATGAAACACGTTCCCTCATTTCCTCTTCAAGCTGGATGACCTGTGACCTCTTGGAGGCATTTAAACCCCCTAATTCCTGGCATCTCCTCTCCTCACACGAGCACTCACGTCCAACAAGAGCATCTTGTGTGCTCAGATCTCTGATCGCTGCCTTCCAGGTTTTAAAAGAGTGCGATGGTGTGTGTTCCTGATTCATGGAGCGGCTCGGTGGCTTCTGGTCTCGAGCCCCTCGGTGGACTCTGAGATCACGATAACACAGGGTGGCAGACGCAGGAAGACGACGTCCGGCTGGAAGGAAACGAAAGTGCGTTGGGGTCATTTTCTGCTTCTGTCTGGATCAAAGAGAGAGAGAGGAAACACGAAGCATTCACATCTTTTACTGAAGGAGCCTGAAAGAAGCAATTCTGGAGATTAAAATATGACAAGTAAAAGCATCGCATTCAAACTGTTACTTCACCAGAAGTACAAAAGTATGAGTATCGAAATATACTTGAGGTCCCAAAAGTACTCATTATGCAGAATGGTCCGTTTCACAATCAAATATATTGCATTACTGTCTTATAATTAGTGATATATTGATATCTGAAAAACACATTATTAATGCTCTTTATAAAGAATTGCAACTGGAACACATTATTAATGCTCTTTTTATAAAGAATTTTACAATAAAAAGTATGCTTGTGTCATCCTTCACTGAATACTATTCATCCAGCTTCATACTTCATATTATTATACATTCTATATTACGCTGTTCGTGCACTCGTGAACCTCACACATGCCACAGGGATTACAAAGCAGACCCGCTAGCTATTGTCTTCAGTCACCTGACCCCAGGACTGTTGTTGTGTACACCGTATATACACAAGAACTGTTGTTGTTGTTGTGTACACCGTATATACACAAGAACTGTTGTTGTTGTTGTGTACACAGTATATACACAAGAACTGTTGTTGTTGTTGTGTACACCGTATATACACAAGAACTGTTGTTGTTGTTGTGTACACAGTATATACACAAGAACTGTTGTTGTTGTTGTTGTGTACACCGTATATACACAAGAACTGTTGTTTTTGTTGTGTACACAGTATATACACAAGAACTGTTGTTGTTGTTGTGTACACAGTATATACACAAGAACTGTTGTTGTTGTTGTTGTGTACACCGTATATACACAAGAACTGTTGTTTTTGTTGTGTACACAGTATATACACAAGAACTGTTGTTTTTGTTGTGTACACAGTATATACACAAGAACTGTTGTTTTTGTTGTGTACACCGTATATACACAAGAGCTGTTGACTGTTGGTGTGTACACCATATATACACAAGGACTGTTGTTGTTGTTTACACCATATATACACAAGAGCTGTTGACTGTTGTTGTTGTGTACACCGTATATACACAAGAGCTGTTGTTGTTGTTGTTGTTGTGTACACCGTATATGCACAAGGACTGTTGTTGTTGTTGTTGTTGTGTACACCGTATATGCACAAGGACTGTTGTTGTTGTTGTTGTTGTTGTGTACACTGTATATACACAAGAGCTGTTGACTGTTGAGCCTCTTTTTTCTCCACTGACGAGCAGGAGATGATCATGAACGTTCCAGACCATAATCATGGCAAAATCTAACACCGCCACCGCCACGGAAGAAATAACCACTATTTCTGCTTTATACTTGTTGTGGACATCCCACAAACGTCGGAGCATCAAATGCCCTCGTGTTTGTGTTCATAACATTAATATCATATATATATATATTTATACATAACATCACCCGTAGGCTCACACAGCTCGGTGACTTTCATAAGTGGATGAAAACCTCTTTATTCGCATCCATTCGTCTGTGCTTTGACTTTCATGAATCTACTCGCAGCGCTTTTGGTGTGAACGCAGCATCAGTGTTGGGAAACGTATCGGCTCATTTTAAGTGCCTCATCAGCCCAATCCATCCCATTATATTTCATTTAATGTGCCTGCTGGCAGTCGGCTTAATGGATTGCATCATCCAATGAGATCTAAAATAACTATCTTAACTCTTTCAGAACAAGTAGATAATAGATATGTGTATATTCATGTATGTGGAGATAAACATATAGAACTTTTATTGCATTTACTCGGACATGAACAGGGAACGTAATGAACACATCTATGAGTTTCTTAAGCGCTAAATAATCTTTACAAACAACACAGCATACAGTTCTGCATCGCTGACACTGTAGAACAATGTACCACAATGTACAACAATGTACCACAATGTACCACACTGTACCACAATGTACAACAATGTACCACAATGTACCACACTGTACCACACTACAACAATGTACCACAATGTACCACAATGTACAACAATGTACCACAATGTACCACACTGTACCACACTACAACAATGTACCACAATGTACCACAATGTACAACAATGTACAACAATGTACCACACTGTACAACAATGTACCACAATGTACAACAATGTACAACAATGTACCACACTGTACAACAATGTACCACAATGTACAACAATGTACAACAATGTACCACACTGTACAACAATGTACCACAATGTACAACAATGTACCACAATGTACCACACTGTACCACACTACAACAATGTACCACAATGTACCACAATGTACAACAATGTACAACAATGTACCACACTGTACAACAATGTACCACAATGTACAACAATGTACAACAATGTACCACACTGTACAACAATGTACCACAATGTACAACAATGTACCACAATGTACCACACTGTACCACACTACAACAATGTACCACAATGTACCACAATGTACCACAATGTACAACAATGTACAACAATGTACCACAATGTACAACAATGTACAACAATGTACCACAATGTACCACAATGTACCACACTGTACCACAATGTACCACACTGTACAACAAGGTACAACAATGTACCACAATGTACAGCAATGTACCACAATGTACCACACTGTACAACAATGTACCACAATGTACAGCAATGTACCACAATGTACCACACTGTACAACAATGTACCACAATGTACAACAATGTACAACAATGTACCACACTGTACCACACTGTACAACAATGTACCACACTGTACCACACTGTACAACAATGTACAACAATGTACAACAATGTACCACACTGTACAACAATGTACCACACTGTACAACAATGTACAACAATGTACCACAATGTACAACACTGTACAACAATGTACAACAATGTACCACACTGTACAACAATGTACAACAATGTACCAGACTGTACAACAATGTACCACAGGGCTTTGCATACAGTCTGTGAGACAATGTGTGGTGTTCAATGTAGGCTCCAGAAGGTCTTTAATGATTCCTTGTTGGCAGAATGGAAGGCGCTCGTACAGGAAGTCGTCATCACGTCATCAGAACTCTCTCCCTATGAAACGTTAATGTAACTAATATCACTTCATCAATGAGGGAGGGAGCGGCCATTTTCTTCAGGGGGCGTGGCCAGATTGCGCCGGAGCAGGTTCACATTTTTGGATGTGTCGCTACGGTGATTTTGCCAAATTTGCTTCGTGGAACCAAAAAGCCTGACTTGTGTAATCTCATCCTGAACATTATCCCGCTAACCACGTTAGCCAGGTACGAGAAATAGGGCCCTGTTCTCGCTCCTTGACCTTTGACCTGAGTGCAGCCCAAAGCTAAAGAGCTGGAAAACAAAGGTGTCCTTATGAGAGCCAGAATAATGGTTTTAGTGAAACATTCCAGTTGGTTATATAGTAATATTGTGTCATCTCCAGTTCAGTTAAACCAGTTAGCTTATAGCACCTTTTTGAACATCCGAGTCATCCACATTAAAAACCCAGATTCAGCTTTCAACAGATTAAATGAGTTTATCATTATGACAACACGGCCTGTCCATAAATAGAACACAACTCTGGTGATTTTTCCTTGATTGACATAGAATCCCTTCACATTTGGCCCAATAACTCCTGAATAACCTGAATGTGTTCCTCTGAATGCTCCCGGCGTCGTGAACTGGTGCAGCCGGATCTCTCAAAGCCCTCATGAACTCATCACATTCTTTTCTTTTTTTATGGCCCGAGACTTTATACTCATTACAAGTTGGTCCCGCCCACTTTTATTGCTTCAGTATCAGCTGTGCAGTGTTTACCTCCAGTTAAGTTGAGGGGAGGAGATCTGAGGAGGGAGGGGCCACCTGTCAACAGAGAAGAAGAACCCTGACAAGCCACCGACGCACACACCGAGGACATGCCGGCTGGATAGAGGGAACACGCTGCTGGTCTGGTGGAGGCTTCGCGGCCGGAGAGACGATCACAATGGGGGGTAGCATGAGTCAGAAGACCGGCAGCCAGCAAGACAGCAAGAGGAGTCCCACCTTCAGGGCCATGTGAGTCACCTGTTGTCATTCATTCTTTGTAGAGGTGTGTTTACAGCCTCACTTGTGTGAACTTATACGGCGTCATCGTAAGGCGGTGAACGACAAGTTCTTTTCTCCATTTGGTGCGAGTTGCCTCGGTCCACGCGTACACTTGCAAATATTCACACACCCTCAGAGAGCCCAGATAAGACGGGCGACTGTTTGCTCACCGGCCTGAGATCAGGACATGTGTGTGTGTGTGTGTGTGTGTGTGTGTGGCTTTGGGCAAACACACTATAATGACAACAAACAGGAAACCTTTATGTGCAGCACTGGTTTGGTTGGGACACTGACGCCGAGCACTTTGATTGGTTTAAATGATCAGTTACAGTTTTTATTACAGTCGTTTAATCGCAGCATGATCTCATTGTGAGAAATATCGCTCCATTATGTCAATATCAGCGGCTCTGACCTCCGTGGACTGGACTCCACACTGACCCATCACACACACACACACACACACACACACACACACACTTCAGAGTTCTTGTTGGGACTGTAAACATTCCACACAGTTCACTTATGGAGAAGAAATAAAAACACAAACACAAATGGTAACAGTTACACTTCCTGTGAACTTCAGTAAGGTTGTGAGAACCCAGCTGGCATTCGATTGGTTGCCGGGGTCTCCGGCGCCGCCTCATGTGGAACGTATGGCTGCTCGGGCACGTCAGACCCCGTAGTTCATTCCCAACTGTGGTCGTTTGAGTCACAACTCGCTTGCGTGTTGGTGGTCTCCGTCTCCTCTTCTTTCACCCAGGCTTTGGGCGACTTGCTCTTCTGCGTTTTAAGTGACGCCGCGTCCGGCTGGCACGAGTCGGCAAACCTCTCGCGGGCTTTCTCCCAGTTCTTTTGGGACTTTGATTTGGTCACCGAGACGCAGTCCAGAGACATGGCGGCACCGGCCCCCAGACCCGACTGGGACTTTCGGATTTTCAACTGAATCTGTGGAGAAAGGAATGAGAAAGAAATCAAATCGTAGCGTTGGAGTCAAAACAGAATGTGCAAACGGGACGTCAGCAGATCGTCTTACCGGGTCTTTCATTCCAGTTCCCTCTTTACCCAGCCCCTCTCCTTTCTTCCAGCCCATCTTTTCCAGCATTTTCCGTCCTTTATTGACTTCGCTGATCTCCCTTTAAGAAGACGAGTGAGAGATATTACATGCCTACCGCTTCATCCATTTATCTCCTTCTTTAGTAATTAGTCTCGGCACACTTACTGATGAACGGAAGCGGGTGCATCGTCGCGTTGAAAAACTCCCTCGCTGCCCACCGTCTGTCGGCGAGACTGCGCTCGGTCCTGGTATCTGGGGTTCTTTAGAGCTTTGGCCTCCTCGTACTCGCTGCTCTGTTTACGCACAAGCACAGCGGAGAGAGAGGTGAGAGGCATGGAGAGACGCCGCGTTGAGCCGGCAGCTGCTGGTCCTGATGACTCACCTGCAGGCCATACTTTGCCTTCATCTGCTTCAGCTCCTTTTGTCTCAGTGCTTCTTTATCCTCTTTGGTGAGAGTGGGGCCTTTTGGGGAAACAGAGCAAAACTCTCATGGTTCTCATGTCTCCTAACATGATATAATAAGACGGCACAATTAGCGAACGCAATCTCACATGGAGCGTTTCAAACGTGTTCCGGTATCACTGCTGCATCGTGATTATCCAAACACAGTGTGCTTCTGTGGATGTGCCTTCTCACCTGTGTTCTCCTCTCTTCTGTGCTTGCTGAGGTGAGCCATCACCTGACCGGGCTCACAGCCATCACAGGTGTCTGTCCCCGAGTGGATGTGGAACGACAGCACCGTCTCGCCCATCTTTACCTCGTCGCCGTGCATCAGCGCGTGTGGCTCACATTTGGTTTTGGGCTGCAGAAGAAACGCAGAAGCATCGATGACTTAAATTGTTCAGTTGACGTTTTACGGCTTCTACTTAAGAGGCGACAGACACAATGCTGACCTGCAAGATCCTGTTGCCATTAATGACGGTTCCATTCTGGCTTCCCTGGTCCACCAGCATGTAGCCCTGCAGCTCGTGGTCGAAGTACACCTCGGCGTGGAGCTGCAACCAAAACACAGTTCAGTTAGGCACTTCAAATACACTAATTAATTATGAGATCACTGGGCAAACATTTAATTGGAGGGGGGTACCTTGCTGACTCCCATTTCTGGTATTCGGATTGCATGGTCCATGTCCTTCTCCCTGCAACAGAAGGACAGCAGGTTGTCTTCTTTATGACTCACCGAGAGATCAAATTCTCATGTTGTCATTAAGCGAGACATCACTTGTAGTCTCGCATGGCGGCATTTCTCAGTTCTAATCTAAAGCCACGTCACTCTGTCTACAGCGACGCGCGCGTTCCCTTTCTTGGTACAACAGTTTCAAACCGTGTGCCGATGTACGTCACGTACGGAAAAGGGGATCACAAACCTGCCGACGGTGGCTGGAGAGTCGGCTGTGATGATGAACAGAGTGCCCACCTGCAGGACCGGGGATCTGACCACCGTCACTCTTACACAGGGCGGCCAGATGTCTTTGGCTGCAAGAAAAATAAAACCTGTTGCATTGTCTAAAATGGCTAAAAACGTGAGGAACAAACGGCAGCTGACGATCTAAGAAGCTTTACGTTGCCACCAGATTAAAAACACATTTACCCAGGATTATGTTTTTTAGATGTCTGCCTTGAACACGCTCTAAAATGTGGCTGGTTCTTCCTCTCACCTTCATGACTCTGGGTCTCCATTTCTGACATTTCCTTGGAACTGGAGCTAGAAGATGATGAGACCGAGGGAATGGACTCCCACTCCTCTTTCTCCGACTCTGTGATCTCGCCCTCTTCCGGTTCGCTGTTGCCCTCGGAGTCGTCGCTCAAAGCCGGACTCTTTTTCTTCTTCGGCTTCTTTGACTTGGATTTCTTCCTTTTCCTCCTCGATCTATCCTTATCATCCTCATCATCAGAATCTGTTTTCTGCCTCTTCCTCTTTGATGACGTTTTGCTGCTCCCCTCTCTGCGTTTGGAGGAGTGTTTTCTGCGTGGAGCCACGTCTGGACTGCGAGACTTTCGTTTCAGTTTCGAGGACTTCTTCGTCGTTTTCCTTTCGACCCATTCAGTTTCTTCATCTTCCAACTTCACCTCATTGAATACGAGTTCCTGCCATCAGACAGTCAACAGTGAGGTTACCATCTCCAGTGACAGGGCAAGCTGGCTTTGTAGATCCCATTCACCTGGTCATGTCTGGCATTGATGTGTACCTGGTTTCAGTCTTCAAAGATAATTCACTATAGACCTCCACCAAATGGTATACCCTTCAGTAGTGGGGTATATTTCACTTATTGATGGGGTCCTCACTCACTTGAGAACTTGCTATAGACCCAACGAGACTGTGAATCATCACAGTCGATCTTGTTGTCACTAACCGACCCTGACACTAGTTTTAGTGTATTAGTAATGATTCATCCTATTAAAAATACTTTTTTCTGAATTGCTTATCAAGTTGGAATTAAAGGTGTACCTCTGTGGGAAGCAGTATTCCAGTAAGAAGAAATCTTCATTTTAGCCAATGAGTTAGTCACCTCTTGCACCTAGGTCAGAGGATAATCTTTTAGTCGTCTAACCTCAACTTAACACAAAGAAACAAGCATTTGAAGACTGAGACCAATAGTCACGAGTATTTGAAACATGAAGGCGTTTAAGGGGAACTACAAAGTCAAAAGCCAGCTGTCAGCCACACAGTATAACATGTACTTGTGTTATGCATCAATAAAGGATCCAGGTGTTTCATACCTTATTATCCTGGTGGGATGTTTTCTTGGACCCTTTCTTCAACTTCCTGCTTTTCTTTTCCCCGGTGCTCTTGTCTTGAACAGGCTCTGCAGCCGTTTGTACAGCGGGCACCTCGATCCTGGAGTGAAATTGGTATCGCCCACTCTCTGCATCAAAGCAGTAGTAAAAGCCTGTGTTGGCATCATAGTACAACTGACTGGCCTGCGGAAGAGAAACAAATAACATAAGCCGACTTGTACACAATGTCTGTCAGAGGAGAACAAAATAAATTAAAGCTGCGAGCAGCAATAAACGGGTCCTCGCTCACCCGCGCCGGTCGGGGGCGCCGGCGGGACGTCGACCCGCTCGGCCGAGAACGCGCGGCCTCCGGTCGTGCGTTTTACCGTTTGTCGCATAACCACGATATTCTTTTGCCAGTAGGTGGCGCGTCGACTGCGAGTGAAAATAGGCTCGTCGATATCCTCAGACCGCGACTCGAAACAAGCACACCGAGTTTGGGGCAGATTAGAGCAAGTCTAGTTGAGCCAGTAGGGGGCGCTTTGAGAATGTGAACATATACATGCATCATGTGTCTCTACGTGAAGTGTAGACCACTTTGTGTAAATTACATGTGAATCTGATGCATTTTTAGGCTTATTTGTTTTGGCCAGTAGGGGGCGCTTTAAGAATGTGAACAGATACAAGCATCACGTGTCTACGTGAAGTCTAGACCCCGTCATGTAAATTAAAATGTAAAAAAAAAAAAAAAAAAAGTGATGAAAAAATTTACCCTGGACTGGATTATTATTGGGTGAAAGCGACGTTTTTTTGCAGAATAATCAAGCTCAAGGCCTTCTGATCATCCTGGAAAGAAGAATGAAGTCGATTGGATTTTTTTTGTGGGAGATAACGTTAAATGTATAATGGCGAAATGTGCCAAAAACGAGCTAAAAACGGGCAACTTCGGCGAATTATTGTAGCGCCCCCTGGTGTTCAAATCGCACAAGATTTTGTTTAGCAAGTTAGGCATGCCATGTGCACTTAGGAAAAATGTCCCAATAGTGTTGACGCTATGAGCATTGAAAAACAAGACACGCCCCTGGGGTTCATTGGGACACAGATCTTTACCACAATGAGATATAAATAATCGGTTGACATATTCTAGGTCATCTGGCTTCAATGATTTGATTGATATCAGGTTTTGTTGATTTGGACCAAGCATCTAGTTAAGAAAGTCAATTAGGTGTTTTTCACAAAATTCAAAATGGCGGAAAAACTGAGTAGGCGGACCTTAGGGGTCTGAGAGGGTTTTTTGTAGAGCAAGTGAACATGTGTGAAAAATTTCAAGTCAATCGGACATTCTGGGTGAGGGGCGTCGCCGGTCAAAATTTTAGGGGGCGCTAGAGAGCAACTATGAATTGCAAAAATGTGACCCCTTGATCAGATGGCTATTTTCACCAAGCCTGACAAGCGTGCCAAATTTGAGCGGATTTCGTCGCTCGCAAATACCCCAAAATGCGCTCAATGTTCACGCTAACAAACTCAATAGGGTCTTCTCGGACTGACTTCGTCAGTCGCTCGGACCCTAACTAAATTGCCGCTACATTATTCACGTATAGACAACTTATTTTGACTAAAAAAAGTGTGTTTGACGAACCGAGTCGTAGTAGAAGCTCGTGCTGTGGTCGTAGTACATCCCGGTCGTCTCATCAAAGACGAACCCGGTTTGTGTCATAGCCTCTTCAGCAGTAGCCCTCAACATATCAGCGATGGATCCTCCGTTACCCTCCTGAAAGAGACAATGCCATTTAACAGTCATAACGTACGACACCACCACTTCTCCTTCAAGTGACCGTTTAACGAAACAAACCTCGGTTGTGGCTGCAACGCTGTCATCGGGGTTTGGGTTAGCGTTAGCATTAGCCGCTTGCACCGGTGTTGGAACCTCTGTTGCCTCGCTGCCATTAGCCGCCGCCGCCTCCTCCTCCGCGGCGGCTGTGTTCAGGCCGTCCTTCGTGTCTGAAGCCTCCGGGTTCTGAGAGTGGCCTCCGTAGTAGTAGTTGTAATAATCTGAGAAATATAGAAAGATGTGTTAATACAAAAAAAAAAAAAAAAGGGAAACGATCATGTAATATATTTAATATAAATACAAAATGAACACACCTGTTTCTGTCCACACATATTCTTCCGTCTGAGTTTCATTGTGCACTTTGTCTTTATCCTTCTTCTTCCGCTCATGAATCTCTGCACTCAGCTGGTCGACCTGGGAAAGAAAAAATGCATTTTAAATTAATTAATGAAGTTGCATAGTGTGTGTGTGTGTTTTTATGACTGCTCCCCAACATTGTGAGTTCTCACTTGCACTCATGTGCATGTTCTTATGTTGGGTCTGTTGCAATGCAGAGGATTTTGAAATATGAATGAATATTTTCTGATCAATAACTAACTAACCATCAAACTGTTGATGATATTTGATCATATTCAAGACAGTCTTGAAGTGACAGTGCATGTGCGTAACAACAGGGTTGTAGCTGGATGGACTCCCTTATATAAAGACCACCGGGTCCTCGTGCGCACCTGTTTCCGCAGGTCTTCGTTGTAGCTCTCGGTGCTCCGCTGCAGTCGGTCGGACTGGTTCAGCTGCTTCTGTAACTTGGACAGCTCGGCTCTGCAGTCGCGGAGCTCCCGCTTCAACGACTCCACTCGGAGCCGGAGCTCCGTCTCTTCGGGCTGCGCGTCGTTTTCTCCACCTCCGTTTTCTCCACCTCCGTTTTCTCCACCTCCGTTTTCTCCACCTTCGTTTTCTCCACCTTCGTTCTCCATCAGCTCAACTGAAAAGACGTCAACAGTCAACTTTGAAGCTGCTGCCTCCCGAGTATTAGCTGGAGTTGAAGGAGCTAGCGTTAGCTCCTCTAGCATGTCTGTTTCTGGAGGTTTTCTAGTTCGTTTTTAAAAACATTTTTTTTAAGATAGAGTAAACACAGAAGACTGTTACCTAACTAACCGATGACCTAACCGATGACCCTAGCCGCGTTAGCTTCGCGTTAGCTCCGGCTAGCTAGCTTCAGACTTACCGGTCGCGTCGTTTTCGTCTCTTTTTCAGTGAACTTCCTGTCCGCGCGACACGTGAGCCGATCTGAAAGTTGAAAATACACATTTTGTAACTATCCAGTGTTTCCGACACAATCGAGTACATGTTTTTGATGATAATGAGACAGTTACAGTTAAAACCGTGGTAATGTTTACTGGCCACCCTGCTCACAACCGCCATTTACTACGACGGAAGTACTTCCGGGTTCGGCGGACTTATTCTTCTTCGGCCTTTTTTCAAATCTGAACACGTGTCTGAAGAACTTTACTGCCACACATCGACAAACTAGTGCGTCCCAAACTTGCCCCCCCCCCCCCCCCCCATAAGTGTCTCCCCTTCTTTTTTTGGAATTAAATATAATATAATACATATACATATAAAATGTTAAGTTTTTCATTATAAAATAAACTTCCCAGTTTATTGTTCAGTTTGATTTACTGAAGAAACAATAATTATATATGGTATGATAAATTGATAGATGTCATCACAATGTGCATTGGGTGTGAACTTTTTAAGCATGTTGAATATAAATGTATAAGTGTAATATCAATGTGTTCGTTAAGTATTTCAATTGAGGATATATTGAAGTGCGCTATGCACTTTCACCGCTAGATGTCGCTGCAACACAATGGTTCAGCTCAGAGTGAACCTACGGGAAACGATGAGATGTATGAGGAGCCTACTTTTCTAACCTGAGGAGGTAGTTTACTCATCTCTGGCAGGATGTGGTCATCACTTTAAGTCAAAGCCAAACGTGTTCAGCAAGTATCTCGCTGCTATTTGATAAGTGTTCATCTCACACGGTTCATATTGGCTGTCAGAGCCATTTGAGTGTCCCTCAAGGCAAATGTCAGGACTACTGCATGCTAACTTATTGCACACATCACCTCTCTCATGTGCTCCACTTGTCCTTCCTCTTCCACCTGTTCCTCAAACACACACAAATATCACACAAATATTATTCTGGTCACATGTTTGATCCACTTCCTCCCTCTATGTGTGTCTGCACTTATTTCAGGCTCCAGAGGATGGCCTGTTGTATAATAATGCCCCCCCCCCCCCCTTCCCCCTGTTGTCCTCTACAAATGAAATTGTCTCTATTTATGGCGAGAGGGCACAGTATGATACTGTAGACGCAGCACAGTGTAATTATATCATGTGCTTGTGTGCAAATATTATCTCTGCTTTCTTTTCGACTCTTGAGCTGTGAAGTTAGAGGGAAACTTTGTCACAACAATATTGTTACTGGATTAATTATTACGCTTCACACGGACACTGTGGATGTGTCACCGGTCACATTTAGGGCAGAATTTGCGTTGCTGCGTCAGCTGAGAAAAAGGTTCACGATGAAGGCCCGAGTTGTTGTTTTCCTTGTTTCTGTTTCCATAACATTGCTATTGGGTTCCTCCCACTGTGTTTGAAATCTGAGCTCTTTTCAGTTCTATTTGGATTTGAGTGCAGCGTCGGACTCCTTGGCAGGACCTCTGGTGGCGGCAGAATGTCTTTTATCTGGAGACCTACCGACGGTTACTGGTCCCGTTTTGAGACGGTGCTCAGTTCAAGTTTCCTTTGTGTGTTTGTTAAAAAAAAAGAGCTGGAAACGAAGAGTTATGAGCTTATGTTAGGGATGGTTATGGAAACCCTCTCTTATGTCACCCACACATCCATGGCTACCATGAGTTGTTACTGGCCCCCTCACTATGGTGCAGGAAGTCATTTGAAATAAACTGAGAATTTGAAAACAGAGATGAATGCCCCTTTTCTTTTTCAATTTATTGTGGAAAAATAACCTCCACAAATTCAGAAAACACACCACGATAACACCTTCCCTTTTCTTCCCATGCGTTGTAGCTTTGTCTATTACTCAGATATGACCTCAGTGTCGATCAAAGATTATTGACGAGGACAATACTAATCTTTTGTTCTAATACGCCTTCTGAGGAGCTCCACTGTGGCTCAGTGGCTTCCAAAATAGACCGGCCTAGCGTTTTATTTTTATTTTTCAATCCTGACCCTAAAATAAAGGCACAAATGGATCCAGTGATGTTCTCTCTGTACTCCTCCACCCTGCACATGGTCAAAGCAAGCAGGGGTCCCCCTCATCCTCACCTCAGCCTCAAGCCCATGCAGACCCAGACATAAATACATGGGCGGAGGACAAACTCCTCCCTTGCTGGTCCAGTGTGGAAACTCTGAGCCTGACGGAGGCTTGTGTGTCTCTGTTCCTCCATCGGAATTTGGGAGGAGTTTAGCTGCTAGTGTGGCCAAAACCTGAAGGAGGAGTGCATGGAGTTAGAAAACAATACGCAGAGGACGCATCCACATGTTATACGCCAAGGCATGCAAAACAAAGGAAACATCACGTGCATGTGTTCTTAAGCCACGTTGAAGCTCTGCTCTGAGTTTCACTTCAACTCACATATCAAAATGATGACGTTTTAAGAAGATTTGCAATATGTGTCTGATTCTCCGAGCCTTGGATTCTCAGACAGGAAGTATATGGAGAATAAAAGGAGACTTGAAGGTGCACACAGAAGAGGAGGCCTCACCAGCAGCTACTGGAAAGGTTCTGTCTGACCAGGTGGATTTAAACCAGAGGCCCAGAAAAATAGAAATAGCCCAATCACCTGCATTAGCGTCTGTAATAAATAACTTGTAGCTGTGTTTCTGTCTTCTTCCATATGCTGTTTTTACAAATTTCCCCCTGTGGATGAATAAAGTATCGTATCTTATCTTTTGTATATCAAGGGTCTTTGTGGAGGTATTTCACTCACATCTGGAGTAATGTCACGCTTTCCTCTCCTCAACAACACGTGTCAGATGCAACAATGGTTGTTTGTTTTTTTACCATTGTGCTTCCTTGTGTGTTCAGTGGTCTGAACTGCTACCCAGACAGGTAGATCTCCTGGGGCCCTGCAACAGAACCGGTTCCCCTGGTCCTGCAGGCCTGCCCCTGGATGGTAGCTGTTCCCCAGCCTGGGGGAGCAAAGCCGGCTTAGAGGTCGAGCCCGACATTCCTATAGCCTCTCTCTGGGCTATAAACTGTGGAGGCCCTCCAGCCCAGCTCCTCCTCCACCTTCTGTGTTTGTTTTTCGACTCCCTCCTCCTGCTTCGGAGTGACAGGACCGTACCATTCTCCGACCGCAGGGGAGCTCCTTCAGTGGAGCGACGAGGAGCCGCGTTCCCTTGGAGGGCTTCACGCGTCCGGCTCCCCCGCGCGGTGCGGCGCGTCCGTGGACCAGCCCGAGGTGGAGGAGGGGGGGTGAAGCCCAGCTGATCAGACCAGAGGCAGGAGCGTGACCAGGAACATTACAAGAGAGGGTCAGAGGAAGCAGCTGAAGTCTTTGTGATTTTTAAGACGGAGAATACACAAATATAGAAGAGTGGCGCAGAACATGTCTCCTCCCGTCACGGGGCTCCGGGAACTGGTGTGAGGAGGAGGAGAAGCTCCGTGGGAGACGTGAGCGCTGCTGACAGGGTGGACCTCTGAGGAACACGGCTCAGTCGGGCTCTGGACACCTTTCCAGCCGGTCTCTGAGTCCACGGAGCAGAGGGAGAGATGTCTTGGCTGTCACCTGTGTCATGGGCCAAATGGACGTGGACGGCGGTGAGAGGGGGGGAGGGAGAGGAGGAGGAAGAGGGGCAGGAGGCCAGCGAGCCGAGGGAGCAACGTGGAGAGGAAGATGAGGAGGAGGAGGAGGAGAGATCTCAAGGCTGCAGGCAAGTGTTGTGCTGGACCCCGAGACTCCTGAACAGGAGGAGGTGTTGTCACGTGGACGAAGAGGAACAGGAGCACTGTTTGTTGTTCCTGCATCAACATTGTTTTTGTTTGCATGCAGATGTGTCCACTGTGTGTTGTTGTTGTTGTTGTTGTTGTTGAATGTTTTTCTCAGCCACACTGACGTTACCTCTTCATTACTCACACAGCACTGCTGTCGGGTTTATTTTAATGACGTAATCATTGCTCACTAACGTGACACGTGGTGCAGGCATTGTGTCCTTATTCTCTTATTCTGCCTCTCTGATATTATTCTGTAAAGTGTGTGTGTGTGTGTGTGTGTGTGTGTGTGTGTGTGTCGTCTGCACATGTTATTGCCCACATCCATGTATGTTTACTATCCATGCAGTTATCTAACCAATCACATCAATATCTCACTACATGTTACTCGACTTACATAATAAGTGATCAGATCAAATTGATTGTTGCTGCTCTACAATTTGTATTTGTAGAGCAGTATATGTATTTATATATATATATGTGTGTGTATATATATACTATATATGTATGTGTATATATATATGTATTTATATATATATATATATATATATATATATATATATATATATATATATATATATATATATATATGTGTGTGTGTGTATATATATGTATATATGTATTTATGTATTTATATATATGTATATATATGTGTGTGTGTGTATATATACATATATATATACATATGTATTTATATATGTATTTATATATATATGAAATAGTTTGTGTGGTGCAGTCTCAGACTGTGTGGTGCTCGAGATGTGACAGGAAAGAGTGGGCCGTCCTATTTCCTCTTTCTCTCTCTCTCTCTCTCTCTCTCTCTCTCTCTCTCTCTCTCTTACTTCATCTTTTTCTTTCCCTCCAGTGCAGAGTTGCCAAATCTCAATGCAACACCAGAGGAAGAGTATTCGGCGTAATATCGACAGTCGAAACTTAGTCAAAATATAAAAATGTGTATATCAAGATTATACTCGGTGAACTTCAGATGTGTATCCACAACAGTATGTATGCTCTGTTATATCATCCTTATGATGACCATCCCTCTTCAGTTGAACTGCAGTGAGGAGAGTTGATGTGAAGAAACAGAAATTAAGAATTGCATTTGTTCAAAATATAATATACTTGCATAATGCACATTTTAAGGCAGTTGTCTCCCAGCCCTTTGCTTGTATAGTGCCAGTATACAGTAGTTATGATTACTTCTCTTCAGTCCTCCGGCTTCCTCGTGTTTTGAATGTTTTGGAAAGTTCACGCTCTCTCTCTCCGTCTCTGGTTTCCACAGCTCTGACTCAGAGGGTCAGTTTGCCACTCCTGAAGCTGCCACTCCGGTCCACGGCCCTCCAGCCTTCCCTGGAGAGCTGGAGAACAACAACGACACAGGTGAGAGAGAGAGAGAGAGAGAGAGAGAGGAGAGGAGAGGAGAGAGAGGGAGAGGGAGAGAGAGAGAGATGTGGTTTCAGAGTGTCCCTCCTGGAAGTTGCCATGGAAACTAGAGTCTCGATGTTCAGCCATCACGTGCCAGCACATGTGTTTGTCTTGATCAACTAAAGAAAGTAAAAGAAATGGGCCAACTGCTTCGTCTTTTAAGTGTAAAAAATAATCTTTTAAAATAGTAAACGTGAAGTCCACGGCTGTGTCTGCGTGGTTCTTCAGGTCCACCAGAGGAACTGGATCCACGTGCACCTTTTTTAAGGAATGTACCTCCCCCCTGCATTTCAGCCTTCAGTTGCTCACCCATGCTCGGTATGTAAGACACACTGGGTTTGGGGTGTGATGATGGCAGAAGCGTCGTCATTGTCCTATGAATCCCAGAGAGGAGGAGCCGACAGCGGAGTGTGGGAATGACCTTCGCTCTGGTATTCAACAGGTTCAACAGAAGCTCTGGTTTGGCCCTCGGTTCTGGTCTGGTAACGGATCGAGGTCACAATGAGGACTGAACCGAGCTGGTTATCGAGATGAAAACCACCACGAAGGTTAAAAGGTTTAAAGACGATGCTAAAATAATAATACATAATAAATCCAACGAGCTCTTATAGAAGTGTACTTTGTGAAGGTCGACCGGTAAGACGCGAGCAGGGAGTTCCCTTTTGTTTCAAACATCCTCTCTGCAGCGCTGCAGCCGCGAGCCCGCAGGAAGCGTCTTTGTGTGTCCACACATTGTGTGTCTGGGCACACCTGACGCCTCCATTAGACCAGCTTCACATGGTTATACATATTTAACACATAATTGAGGACATTGACAGATTGATACTTGAGGATTATTTTGCTACTTTGTTGTAATACTATGTTGCATTGTAATAACATTGGCTTTAGGTTCAGAGACAATCATTTATATTATATGTGTTTTTGGCTGGAAACAATAACTAGCACAGGGGCACACGCAACACCTTTTACATATTAAAATCATATATATCATAATAATTCATTTTATCAATCAAATTAGACCATGTGTTTTGAATCGTGAGCTTCGTGGCTGCTGTGAGAGTGAGAGAACATCTCTTCTCTGGATCTAAACCACGAGGACGTGTCTGTCTGGGCGCCTTGGCTGCAGGAATCCTTTGAAGACACTGGCAGCGTGCTCCTGTGTGTGTGTGTGTGTGTGGAAGTCGTCTCCTAGCAACGTAAGATGACAGGAGGATGATGAGTGTGACGGCACACTGAAATATGTTGATGTGTCAAAAGGTTCCCTCGGGGCAATACTTCCTCCACAGAGGCCGCCGCCCCTTTTGTCTTAAACGCGACTTGAAATGCACCGCTTGATTTTAGATGTCGTGGCCCTCAGTCAGACGTTGCCATGGCAACGGCAGCCGTAGGGGAGCCAGCCAACCAGATGTCACCAACACCTGAGTTTGGCGTGCATTTTAAAGTGTGCGTGCATTTTAAAATGTTGCATTATGAATAGTTTTTGGTTATTTCTGGTTTTCTTCTTCTTCTTCTTCAGATGTGGACCAGGAGGAACAGTTGATAGTGACTGCTCCGGTTTGGGATCAGGATCTTTTCCGCAGCCACAACATGGGTCAAGATGAGCCTGCAGTGCCCATGGGTGCACCACTGGAAGTCCACATCCAGACCCTGGAAGCAGAACAATCGGAGAACCTTCCAGAAGTCTTGGGCTCTGGGCCTGTTCTCGTTCCACCCTCACTGAAGGAAATGGCTGAAGTGGCCAAACCCACAGAGCCATCCCAAGCCCCAGTCCCCATCCTAGTTGCAGATCCTGTCCCAGATGTGGCTCCAGCCCAAGCTCCTGCTCCTGCTCCAGCTCCAGCTCCAGCTCCAGCTCTAGCTCCAGCCCATGCTCCTACTCCAACTCAAGAACCAGACTCAGTCCTTACCAGGAAACATGCAGTCAGTCCAGCTCCAGCTCCAGCCCAAGTTCCAGCCCAAGCTCCAGCTCCAGCTCCAGCTCCAGCTCCAGCCCATGCTCCTACTCCAGCTCAAGAACCAGACTCAGTCCATACCAGCAAACCTGCAGTCAGTCCAGCTCTAGCTCCAGCTTTAGCTCCAGCTCCAGCTCAAGAACCAGACTCAGTCCTTAGCAGTGAACATGCAGTCAGTCCTGCTCCAGGTTCTGCTCCTGCTCCTGCTCCTGCTCCTGCTCTAGGTCCAGGTCCTGCTCTAGCTCAAGAACCAGACTCAGTCCTTAGCAGTGAACCTGCAGTCAGTCCTGCTCCAGGTTCTGCTCCTGCTCCTGCTCTAGGTCCTGGTCCTGGTCCTGCTCTAGCTCAAGAACCAGACTCAGTCCTTAGCAGTGAACATGCAGTCAGTCCAGCTCTAGAGCCCCCTGAGCAGAAACCTCTTGCTGAACCAGAACCACTGTGCAATGTCCGGGACCAGACCGAGCCTGCTCAAAAGACTAAAACCAGCAAGCCTAAGCCTCCACCCCTGAAGGTAAAGGCCTCGCTGAACGAGCTCGCCCAAACAAATGAGGAACAAGAACTTCCTGTCCCCGCGGCCACTTACAACTTTGACCCCGACCAGCTGGATGACAGCTTCAACCCGTTCAACTGCGGAGGATCCAAAATCCAGAACTCTCCCCCGCCGTTCGGTTCAGGTTCTGTTCCCAGACCGGAGCCGATCGGTGGCCCCTCGCCTGTGTATGAGGCCAGCTTGGCAGCTTCAGCAGAGGCAGAGATGACGGAGTCCTCGTCGGAGGCCAAGTCTGTGATGCTTGAGTTCGGTCTGGATGGGGGGGCGGTCAGCAAGCCCCCCCCGAGGAGGTTAGGTGTTAGAAAGTCAACCGGCAAGCTCACAGCTAAGAGGCAGAAGGCCAAAGGATCTGAGGCTCCCTGCAAACCTGCAGCAGAGCCCACAGACCCAGAACCAGGTTCTCAACCAGCGTCGGAACCAGTTTCTCCACCAGCATCAGAACCAGTTTCTCCACCAGCATCAGAACCAGTTTGTCAACCAGCATCAGAACCAGTTTCTCCACCAGCATCAGAACCAGTTTCTCCACCAGCATCAGAACCAGTTTCTCCACCAGCATCCGAACCAGTTCCGGATCTTCTTCCAGAAACTCCTTTGCCAGTGTCGGACTCTTCTGCTCCTCTGAACCTCGATGACATTCCTATTCCTAAGTCGGGAACATATAACTTTGACCCGAGTCAGTGGGACGACCCCAACTTCAATCCGTTTGGCAGCAACAGTGCGACGAGCGGCTCTCCGGTTCCCCCAAAGAGCTCCTGCAGCTTCGATCCCAACACTTTCGATGACTCTGCGGACCCTTTCAAACCCTCGAAACCCACGAGCGGCGAGGACGCGTCCGGCGGCGCCCCTCAGCCGCAGAAGAAGGTGAAAGACGGCGGCAGAAAGAAAGTGAGGCCGGTTCCCAAGAAAAGCCCAGAGAAGACGATCACGTGAGTTTTGAGGTCGTAACGTAATCACCGATATTAAAATTCAGACGTCATTATATTCAGTTCATATGTCATTTTAGGTTTAGATTCTCTCCACTGAGCTTCCTCTTCTTTGGCTTTTGCTTCATACTTCACACGAGGCCGTTGGGTGTAAATCCCAAACAGGTTCCATCGAGTCTCTAGAAGTTCTTCTGCAGCCGTTTGGACTCATTCAGCTTCTCTCTGTCGGCAGCTTGTGTTGACGCGACATTTGAATATGAACGCAATGAGCTGCTGAACGCCTCCAGTCACTCACACGCTCTCCTTTGTCTCTTCCTCCCGATCTGTTTCACCCTCCTCGCATCCACGTCCCCTTCATTCTGCATCCTACCTCCTCTTGTCTGTTACGCAACGCCTCAACCGCCGCTTTCGTCTCCTTCTGCTCGCCCCAGGACATCTGAAGTCAAGTTTCTCTGTTTTCTGTTGTAAGTACCCTCACTGGGTCCCGCGTCGCTGTCGACGTAGCGTGTGCTGCCGGAGCCCGCTGATGGATGAGCGTGTGTGGGGGAGTCCTTCACGAGGCCACAGCATCATCAAGTGAACACTAGAGGGGTTGTGTGTGTGTAGCTCACCTGTTGTGAGAGCTCATAAGGCACAGAAATACAGGAGGAAGAGGAACCACTGCTATTGGATCTCTATGTTCTGACACTTGTTGCTTTGTCCTTGTTTTGTAGGAATCCCTGTAAAGTTCAGAAATACGAGGAGAGCCCGTCCTTGGTGCTCGACGTGTGCAGTCAGGTAACGTGTCACTGCAGTCTAACCTCTGGGCCTCACCACACACACACACACACACACACACACACACACACACACACACACACACACAAGCTGACCGGTGCATCAGCAGCGGCTCCAGCTCTGCAGCGCTGCGTTGGCATGGCGACAGACGTGTGACTTATAACTGCAGTCAAATATAAGTCTGTATTTGCCCTCAACATCATCACCTCCTGCATGCTGAAGGATGGCGTCCTGAGAGTCTCTCAGAGGACGTAGAGTGACAGTGTGTCCCAGAGGCCCAGTCCCGTTAATGCTGCTTAAGACTCAATGTGTTTTAATCCTGTATTTATATTCTAATGTGGATCCTATGTTCCTCCCTCCTCTCCAGGAGGAGGATGAGGAGGTGGCTCACACCCCAGAGATCACTCAGCGGGTTCATCACGCCACCGATGAGGAGAAGCTTGCCTCCACCGGCATGAAGGGCCAGCCGACCAACAGCCAGGAGGAGAGAGGAGAGCCCGACTGCCCGAGAGCGCCTGCCAAGAAGCATCCAATCCACGATGTTTATTTTATGGATGGTATGCTTAGATCTTCACAAAGAGTGAAAGAGTCTTTTGGCTCCACAGACGTCAGATCATGACTGACCCATGCTCAAGATTTCCCCTTCAGGACCTGTTTGTTTTTATTCTGTGAAACAAACAGCACAAGTAGACTTAATAATGATATCGATAGCCATGATATCTGGTCTCATTTGTTCCATCTGACCTTCTAAATCCACTTGTGATGTATTAGGAGTATTTTATTAACGGTGTTAAAGTTGAGATCCATTGAAAAAAACTTTAAAATCACATCCCCGGTCATATTGTACCCCTGTTTAACACCATATGCAAAAACAAATAGGAAGAAAAGAAAATCAACTTTCATCTCAAAATTCAATGTTTTTCTGTAAAAATAAATATGAAATGTGCAATTTCAACCAACAATAACACAACATCCACCCGTCAATCAATCTGCAACTAGAGGGGTCCGTTTCAACGGGATGAAACGTAAACTGGGAGCAAGGAGAGGGATTCAGCTGCATCGTTGTGACTCAGTTGGAGTATTATTAGACTCTGCAATGCCCCGAGAATGTGTCAAACTTTATGTCGGAATAAAATGGAGCATGCATGCTCAGCAAAACCCTGTCCCAGATATTAGAAAAGTTATACGTGTTACACTGGGGAGCAAATGTTTCCCCGTCGCACCGTCTTTTCAGTGAGGAAACAAGAGCATTTGGTGCAGTTACCAGTTGTCACGTGTCGTTGAATTGTGTGTGTTTTTGTCTCTCCTCAAAAGGTCCGGACAGTAAGAGTACAGCTCACCAGGAGGAGGAGGACACCTGCAGCCTGATGGATGATCTGGTGAGTGGACCATAGGACCCCCAGGGAGGGAGCGGGAGGAGTATCCACACATGGCCGCCTTGTTTTGCAGCTTTTCACCTCATTTAGTAAGAAGATAGTTTAGCCAATGACTATTTCAGACTCTTTTATTTTTCACACAGGGAATGTGTTGCTCTCTTTAATCCCAATAGCTATTTTGCTTAATGTTTTACTTGCATAATATTTCTCTAAGGTAACCACACTCGCACCTCCCAGGTTATACAAATATTTAGTCAAATCGACACACACGTGCAAACTGTTTCTTTTTCCCAGAGTGCACCTTGCGAAGACATCGTTGTGATCCTGAAATGAAAAAGTTAAAGATGGTGTGTGACAAAGTGTACGGATCGTGGATGTTCCCACAGTGTGTGCTCCGCATGCTCCACAGAGTGAGGTGTCCACGAAGCACACGACCAAGATGTCCGGCGGGGACGTCCGGGACCCAGCAGCCCCGTCCCCTCTGAGTGAGATGGACAAGGCCGGGGTGCTCGCCCTCATCCGAGAGGAGGTGTGTCCCCGTCAGAGCGGCTCTCATCCGATCACGTGAATCATCTCGACGGTTCATTTTATTGATCTTAACGCGTGCCTCGTCCTTTTCCCGTCTTCCAATCAGATCATCACGAAAGAGATCGAGGTCAACGAGTGGAAGAGGAAGTACGAGGAGAGCAGGACTGAGGTTTTGGAGATGAGGTGTGGAACGTCACCGGTTCTCTCGAACCGTTTTGAACCGGTGTGAATGTGTGTTGTCGATACAGATCGATACAATAGAGATAAAGCTGACACGTGTTGCACTTTCTGTTTTTATCTTGACAGGAAAATAGTGACAGAGTATGAGAAAACAGTTGCACAGATGATCGGTAAGTTGCTGCCACCTGGTGGCGGAAAAGTGTACACGCGTCTGCTTAACGTGTGTGTGCGTGTGTGTGTGTGTGTGTGTGCGTGTGTGCGTGTGTGTGTTTTTACGACTGCTCCCCAACATTGTGAGTCCTCACTTGAAACGTGCATGTTCTTATGTTGGGTCTGTTGCAATGCAGATGATTGTGAAATATGATGAATGAATACTTGTGATCAATAACTAACTGTTTATGATATTTGATAATGTTCAATTCCTTTTATTATGAGGTGGAGATGACCTCCTTAAATCTGGACCGTTTACCTTTTTAGAATAAGAAAGGAGCCTTGATAACGTAATGACCCTTTATCTTTATTCTTATGTTATATGCAGTGAATGACACCAGCTGACAGGAAGTGAACACAGGCCCAAGCTGTTGCCATGCCCACCGTCATGCCCACATGTATTTCATCTATAAGATGGCTTCTGACTGCGTGGTCGGGTTCAGTCTGCAGACACAGCCTTTAAACCTTCTGACTCCTGTGTTGGTTGCAGAGGACGAGCAGCAGCAGAAGTCCTTGTCCTGCAGTAAGTCCGTCAGGCAGCTGACCGCCGAGAGGGACCAGGCCATCGCCGACCTCAACTCGGTGGAGCGCTCCTTCGCCGACCTCTTCAGGAGGTACGAGAACATGAAGGGAGTCCTGGAGGGCTTCAAGAAGGTCAGTAGAGCTCCGGCGAGAATCTCGGGGGGGGGGGGGGATGCTCTCCAGCGCTCTCCAGTTTCACTGAGATGTTCTCCACGTGCATCTCTGCAGAACGAGGAGGTGCTGAAGAAGTGCGCCCAGGACTACCTGATGCGGATCAAGCAGGAGGAGCAGCGGTACCAAACCCTCAAGGTGCACGCTGAGGAGAAACTGGACAAGTGAGCTTCCATGTCCACGGGGGCGGGGCTTCCTGGGTGTCCACGATGGAAGTTCTTCTTTAATGTTGACGACCTCTCTCTCTCTCTCTCTCTCTCTCTCTCTCTCTCTCTCTCTCGCGTCCCTCACAGGGCGAACGAGGACATCGCACAGGTGCGTGCCAAGGCCAACTCGGAGAGCGTGGCCCTCGGCGCCAGCCTGAGGAAGGAGCAGATGAAGGCGGAGTCGCTTGAAAGAGCCGTCCATCAAAAGGTAGGGTGAGGGAAACATGATGTTAAAGGGCTGGAAGAGCACTCTGAGACAGTTTATTTTATTTTGTATTAATGAAAATTAACCTCTCTGGCTAACTCTTTTTTTTTTTTTTTTACTGTTGATTGGTGTGCATTGTCTCTGCAGAATATGCAAATAAAGTACATTTAAAAAGATAATGTGTCACACCTGTGGTAAGGTTACTGTGCCATTGTTTAAGCTTAAGAGCATAACTCACAGGTTTCTGGTCCCTTCTTTGTTTTCTTTCTAAGTGAACGTGATAAATGTCCTCCAATCAGCCCTTTTCTTTCTTTCTGCTCTGGAAAAGCATCTTATATATATGTCCGATAGATTTATGGCTAAATGCCACTCGTATGGTCCTGTACAATCTCAGAAAATGAATAATAAAATGCGGATGAATGGTTTAATTGCAGTGTTTTCAAAAGGGCAGATTTTTAGAAATGCTCTTCTGGTGCGATATCTACCACTAGGTGACAGTGTTTCATTTAAAGACACGTTAGCTTCCCTGAGCTAGCTGAATGCTGCAGGTGTGCAGTCTTCTACTGTACCTGTGCAGCTTGTTTCTGTCCTGACACTGTGGTTTAATCTCTCTCTCTCTCTCTCTCTCTCAGAATCAAGAGATCGAGGAGCTCACGAAGATATGCGATGAACTGATCGCCAAGCTGGGGACCGACTAAGAGGCCTTTTAATGAAACTCAGAGCATCGTGTAAATACTGTTTACATGTTTATGAAAACAACATTTGAACTACAGGCGGTTGCTCTTTTCAGACTGAAACATGAAAACAGAGCAATCGTGTTTTATATTGTGAAGCATGAACAGAGTTATCATGAGGTATTTAAGATTTTGAAGGAGATTTATTGAGCTTTGGCTAAAGATTTACAGGAAATAAGGTGGAAACTAAGGGAAAGATGACGTGTGCAGCTCAGACATCTTTTAGCCCATTAAAGCACAGACATCTTTTAACACATTAAAGCACAGACATCTTTTAACATGTTAAAGCACAGACATCTTTTAGCCCATTAAAGCACAGACATCTTTTAACACATTAAAGCACAGACATCTTTTAGCCCATTAAAGCACAGACATCTTTTAACACATTAAAGCACAGACATCTTTTAGCCCATTAAAGCACAGACATCTTTTAACACATTAAAGCACAGACATCTTTTAACATGTTAAAGCACAGACATCTTTTAGCCCATTAAAGCACAGACATCTTTTAACATGTTAAAGCACAGACATCTGTTAACACATTAAAGCACAGACATCTTTTAACACATCTGTTAACACATTAAAGCACAGACATCTTTTAACACATTAAAGCACAGACATCTTTTAACACATTAAAGCACAGACATCTTTTAACACATTAAAGCACAGACATCTTTTAACATGTTAAAGCACAGACATCTTTTAACACATTAAAGCACAGACATCTTTTAACACATTAAAGCACAGACATCTTTTAACACATTAAAGCACAGACATCGTTTAGCCCATTAAAGCACAGACATCTTTTAACACATTAAAGCACAGACATCTTTTAACACATTAAAGCACAGACATCTTTTAACACATTAAAGCACAGACATCGTTTAGCCCATTAAAATATATTTTAGCGCATCTTAAATCTAAAATATATATAATATGAAGAGCGCTTAAGAAAATCTTAAATTATGTTGCGTAATAATATTAATTTGATGGTGGTTTGACGGTGATGAAACTTTGCTCTTATAATTCTGTAATATTAAATACTTTTTTTTGCTCTGAAAGTTAGAAACAATCTGTTGTTGCCATGTAGATCTTTTTGGATTGTATTGATATTTTATGTAAGCCCAAATGTTGCTGTGCCTTTATGTAGTCTATTTTGTAAAAAAGGAAAAGTCTTGGTTCGTTCATGCTGTTGTTTCCAAACGTTGTGGCCAAAGTGCGCTGTATACAAATCGATATATAAACACACATATTTTATGATCGAAAGCATCCTCAACAACATAAGGACTTTGCTGTTTCAGATATTAAGGACAGATTCTGGAAGCCTTGTTCCACGTCAGCACAATCAAATGCCAAATGTCCCGTCCTCGTGGTGTTACGTCATCTGAAGGTGCTTTTCAATGCACGTGCATTGTTAAAGTAAAATACGTGTACATTTGATACTTTATTGTTCTTAATATTTGTAAAATTGAAGAACTAAGTGTACCCAGATTGTATGTTAACGTCTATATTTTGTGCATTCCTGAATAAATGGTTCAAATGTAATTAATTGTCCTTTTTTGCCTGAATCATTTAAGTGGAAAATACACAACATTGTTGTTCCTGAAACACCGAAACAGAAGCAAACTTCGGCCGTTGTCGATTCCCACAGGCGGAAACCGAATTTCATCCGTGTTTTGGTGCACGCGGACAATGAGCAGTTGCTTTTCACGAACATGTCATTAGTGGCATTCTGATTGTGAGTCAAGAGGCTGTAGTTTCCTCCAGCAGTTATAACAATGTGGTCACAAGCGTACGAGCAGAACCGCCTCGTGTCTTATGGCCTGGTCCACAATGGTTTAATATAAAACCTACGGGACCTCAGACCTGCACGTGTCACACCAAACCAACACTGAATAAATCTGAGGAAATGCATTCACATTTAATAGAAGATGGAAATGTTAGTAAAACGTGTTCAGTCTAATTCTAGTAATTTATATTTGGTGTTGTTTAAGTCAGTAAATTCTATGGCTGCCACCTCGTTTAGTCAATTGGTCATTTTTATTATAAGGAATGACTTCTTTCTGAGAAACTTCTCTTTCGTAAGCACAATAATTACATTCACACGTTGTTCAGATGTGTTGGAACCTTCTCACCACGTGGTGGTGTCCCTGAACGCCCCATATCCACAGTCCGGATGGGACTCTAAATAAGAGTTTATTCCGACTGTTGATTTTCAGTTAAATAAAGAATATTACAACATTTATATTACAGCTGTCACTTCATTCAATTTGAATCAAAAAATATTTTTTGAGTGCATCCTCAACCTTGAAAAATAACTTTTTCCTTCCTATGTTAAGTGTAAAAAGAACATTACAGCATATACATATTAATAAAAGAATAACCGTCTATAATATGAACTTCTTTATTCTTAAAGCTGCACGAGATGCCCGTAAAGTGGACTTTACCTGACGTTACGTCATAGGTTTCGTGCAGCGCGCTTTTGGGCCAGAGGGGGCGGGTCCAGGAGGCTGAGGCGGCCTCTCATTGGCTGCTGTGCGTGGACTGAGAGGGGAGCAGAGCTAACTCCGTCCTGGAGGAACAAAGACCCGCTGCCCCACACCGCGTCACCTCCAGCAGGTCGGAGCACCAGGGAAGCGCGAGCCGCGTCAAAGTAAGTGTTATCACGCACGCGCACACACTTTTATGTGACTTATCTATTAGTGGCTTTTCTTTTCTTTTTTACGTCTTCTTGGCACTCCTTCAAACATAAAATAAAAGGCAAATTAACATTTTTCTTTTATGAAATTGTATTTTTCCAACCAATGTTTGTGATTCATTCAAGTGTCTTAAAGTTAGATTAACCTGAACGTGGGCTTCTAGTGTCTTGACGTGTCATAACACCTTAACAATAACACACAATTTAAAATAAATTAGCATCACTCTGCACTTTTTTATTTTGATATATATATATACAGTATATAAATACGAAATATATATATATATATATATATATATATATATATATATAAATAAATACATATTTATTTATATATATATATTTATATTTATACAAATAAATATATATTTATATGCTGGCCAGGGCTTAACAGACACTTGATGGTTGATTTGTGCCTTTCTGAATTGAACAATAAACTATTCAAGAGCACTGGCTTTGACTGAGAATTAAATAACTAAATGCAACATGTGAGATTTAGAATTTTTCCGGGGAAGCTTTCACTCATTGTTCGTCCCTCGTCATTCAAGACGACATGTTTTAAATGTTCTACAATGTCGAAACTCTCAACATTTGCAATCTGCTGTCAATATAAGTCACGTGTCTTAGAAAGTGTTCCTGAGACCCTCCGGAGGAGGTGGGCGTGTCTCCGCTGCGGTGTAATCCACATCATACATGTCAGTGTTAGTTCTTCATAAATGGGCATGTTGAGTGCTGACTGGCGTGATGTTTATTCAGAAGTGTGTACTCTGAACTCTGATGGACTAATGTAAAGCATATGTGTTGTTGGTTCACTCGCTCTTCATGTTAAAAGCCCAAATTGCGGCTGCTCCTTTCCTCCTGCTGAACTCTCACGAGAAGATAAACCAGATGTTTCCGATGAGCACATCACAAGTGATAGACTGTGTGCTGCAGGAAGTGTTTTGTTTCTTTAAGCCTGATGTGTGCACTTTGCAGTTTGTTTGGCTGTTGCTATGACGTCAACTTGGGCCCCCCCCCCCCCCTCTCCCTCTCCCTTAAAAACACACTAAAGACGTGGAGGTCTCCTTACTTTCGCTGTCTTCCTCCCCTCCCCTCCCCTCCCTTTTCCTCCAGGAAAATTCCTCCCTGGAGGCTTCCATGGTTTGCCATGAAATATCAAGGCGGAGTTTCCCCTCTGAAGCTCAGTTGTGCAGCCTGCAGGCTCAGATGAGCAGATAAACGAGAGGGGCCAGCACCCCCCCCCCCCCCCACCCCCACCCCACCCTGCAGGAGCCCACATTGGTTTTCCATTAGGCTGTCAGAAAGAGAGAGAGAGAGGAATCCATGTCTCACCAACACAAGCCCTTATTCTCACCCAAACCTCTCAGAACGTCTCCTTCTTCTCTCTCGTATTGGCAGTCAGACGTATTTTCACTGTTTACTTTCTACATTGTCAAACTGTGGTGGGTTGCTATAGAGGCCCGATGAGGGGTGCCCGATGATGGCCGATCCAAACGTTGCACCGCAGCAGCTCACTCGCTCAAAATTATGGACCCAACCACCACACACCCCCCATTACTGTCCGCCTCCGCAGCGCACAGCCCTCAGCTGAACTCTTTGGAATGGGAAAACGATCCAAAAAAAGCATCGTTCATCACAGCTTCTCTTACCGATGCTTCTTTGGCCTTATTCTCTCCCCCCTCCAGATCACAGTGTTCCTCCCTCGCCCTGCACCATGCTGCGCCCGGTTGCAATCCACTGTCTGTTTGCCACCTTGCTGTGCACGTGGCCGCCGTGCCACGCCCAGTCCGCCTCCCCTGTGATCCAGCTGCGACTAGCCGGGGAGAAACGGAAACACTACGAGGGCCGGGTGGAGGTTTTCTACAATGGAGAGTGGGGGACGGTGTGCGATGATGACTTTTCCATATCCGCTGCCCAGGTGGTGTGCAGAGAGCTGGGCTTCCTGGACGCCGAGTCCTGGAAGCCCTCGGCCAAGTACGGAAAAGGAGAAGGTAAGAAACTGGGAGGTTTATTAGAAGCATCAGTTGGTTTTCCAGGAATTGATCTGAACATTGTATTATATCATCAAAAACCCTCCTAAAACCATCTCAGAGTCATCCAGCTGTCTAAGAACTGAGGGTCAACCACGTTCTTTATGTCTCATATGTTCCATGGAAACCGTTTAATGGCGTCCACGTTGCCTCCCGTCGGATGGCTCATATCCTCAGGCGCTGGTTTCCCGATTAGAGGGAAACTGAGACGCGCCAATCACCTTTTGAGTGTGGCGTGGAGGGGGGGTGGACTGGAAACACTGGGTGTGTAAACCAGACACAAAGTCGTCTTCTCTCACCTTGCCGCGCACCTCCGTCGGTGAGAAGACTCCAAGCTCTGCAGGTGTGCCACCGGCTGCTGGCGGGACTCGTCAGCCGGTGGCCGTTAATGAACCGCGTGTCCCTCGTTAACGGCACACGTTTGCCCACTGGGTTGGGCCACATCCAGCCCGCCACGTCAAACGCGGCTCGCGTTCAAAAGCAGAACAGAAAGCAATTTCAAGAATAACATATATGAAGCGATGCGCCCCGTGATTATATTGTTGCGCGCAATCAAGATGCAGTTTGATGTGTGTGCCCTGCAGAGGCTGACATGGCTTAGCTCTATACAGATGGGGGCCCTTGGGATATGCATGGGGAGGATATGCTAAAATACACTTTTAATAGCAGGAGGGGCTGGCAGTTTGATTTTAACAGAACATGTACGTAGGAAAAGCAGTTTGCTATTCATCTCTAAAGAATTATCAAAAGAAAAAGTCAGGTATTGACGAGGAGGGTTCCTCTCTTCCTGGCAGTCAGATTGTTTTGTCTGCAACAGATTAAATTGGATTATAAAGACACCTTTGAGCTTGGCGGGGTGTCATTTTAAAGGAGTGTTAGAGGTCCAGACTAGCTGTGTGTGACTTCTTTCGTCTGTGCCTTCTTGTTGTTGGTGGAGACACATGGCTATAAAAGCGACCAAGAGCTTTTTCCATTTCCCATCAAGAGAACCCACTAAATGTGTTTAATTGAACACAACTACATAACGAGTACATGGACATCCCCCTTCCCCCCCCCCCTCCCCCTCTGGAGATGTTTATCAGATTTGCAATTGTGAAAGCATGTTAGCGTAAAAGACATGTTAGAAAGCACACAACAATGTGCTTTATTTAAATGTTCTGAGGAACGCTGCTCTGCCGGTGTGTCTGGAGGTGACACGCCGGCTTAAAGGGCCAATAAAAGTCTCTTGGCTCCCCCCCATGCTCGCTGTTCTTTTCATTACCGGGGATAATTACGTTCCCATAAGGCCTGCAAATGATTGTTTTAACAGAGTCATCCAGATTTACCACTACTGGTGATGCAGAATATGTGTTTAGACAATGGAAGATTGAGCTCCTACTATGAGAAGGTTCCAGAGGCCGACGACTCTCTGCCAGGAGAACATGCAGTTCCCTTTTGTTGGTATGATCGCGATGTTCCTCGGCGACGCGTCCAGAGCGTCCGGATGACGAGGTTCACGGCGGCCGGCCGGACCGCAGACGATCCGCTTCAGCGACAACATTTACTAGACAGGTTTGTTCCAAAGACTTCTCCACGCGAGTCGGGTTCATGTCTGTGCGACTAGACTTTAGAGGAAATGCTGGAAATAGATGTCAAAGGGTGTGACACATGGCCTAAGGAGGACCCCCGAACCAGCGCAAAATCCTTTTTGGTTGAAAAAAAGATGTAATACACAGAATATATACCATTCAGTTTATGAATTTAAGCTTATATTTTATTGAATATTCTATTAACTATTTTTTATAGTTTTTTTTTTTTGGAATGGATGCTAATTTAAATTATATTTTTTACAAATCTCACGTACCCCCATTTGAGAACCACTGGTATTTAGTATTACATATAGTAGAATGTTTGATAATAATATTCTATAGTATTGCCAAAATTGCCTTAATGTACCGTTGGTGCCGTCATTAAAAACAGAGCTGGTAAAGTAGGTATAATTACTTCCTGTCAAAAGATTAAATGAGTTTATTTATTCACTCCTCAGAGAACCAGTTCGCCTTTAAAGCCAAACATGGCACTCACAGGAGGTCAAAGGTCATCTGTTCTCATGTGTTTTATTCATGAAGCTTTTGACCGTGTTAATCATGGAAAGTTGTAAAATTGAGTCTGTATGCCCACCAGACTATGCAAGGCTTACAGTCTCTCCTCCTCCAGCCTCTCCTCCTCCAGCCTCTCCTCCTCCTCCAGCCTGTCCTCCTCCTCCAACCTCTCCTCCTCCTCCTCCTCCTCCTCCAGCCTCTCCTCCTCCTCCAGCCTGTCCTCCTCCTCCAACCTCTCCTCCTCCAGCCTCTCCTCCTCCAGCCTCTCCTCCTCCTCCAGCCTGTCCTCCTCCTCCAACCTCTCCTCCTCCTCCTCCTCCTCCAGGCTCTCCTCCTCCTCCTCCAGCCTCTCCTATCTATGTTTATCTCACTGGAGCCGCGATGCTTACCAGAATACTCGTATTTGATTGGCTGAGTATCATCACGTGGGTTAATTGGTCGGTGTGTTTCCTGGACCGATGAACGACTGCCGTAAAGGCTGGAAAAGCTGCGCCGGTTAAAATATAAGCGGTCCGTCAACATTTAATAATTCTCAATTATCGATGGGTTACAGGTCCAGGGTCCAGATACAACGGCGTGAAGATGTCTCTGTTTAGAGCAGATTGTACACTCTACACTGCACAACTGTTTTAAGAAACTTTATGTATGAATTTATCTGCTGGGTTAATAACTCTGAACATTAAATCATCTTGGTTTTATCAAACCCGTGGAGATGTTGGTACAGCTGTCTATTTAAAAGGCATTAAAAAGGTCTATGTATTTTACTTGTGATTCTGTATTTTATTCTATTTAATATGTTGTACAATCTGGACCTTGAGTCTGAAATACCCAAATATAATCAGCGACATATATTTAAAAATCGAGACCAAACATTCAAAGACCATCATTGATGCCTCTCGTTACTTTATGCCACCTAAAGTTACAAATGAGTTCAGTTACTTGTGTTCTCTGCAGACCTTTGAAATTCTCCAATTACAATAATGTATCGTGTGTTAAAATTCCAGTTTTGCATTTTATTATATTTTAGTCGCAGACATCTCTGGATTGTGGGAGGAAACCCACGAAAATATTGAAAGAGAGAGAACGAGACGGAGAGGTTATGTAAATTAATCAGAACAAGTAAACCACTTACTCTTTCTTTCAGTGGCTAACTCACATAACCTGGACCCCCCGGAAGAAACAGATCATCCAGATCCTAGGGGGGGGGGGGGGGGGGGGGGGGCATCAGCTCAGAGGCAGCTTGTGTCATTGAGATGAAGTCGTGTCGGAGGGCTTGTCCAGGTGTGACTCTCCTCTCAGCATCTGGACAGAGCAACCACTCGACGCCATCGTGTCTTCACTCTCTATGAAGTCCGTTGGATTTGAGCAGGACTTCACTGCGTCTTCTAAACCTTGGACAGTGTGGAAGCTCCACTCCGAGGTGTTGGGCCGGACACCGGTTGCAACTCTCTTGGAGTTTTCAGTCTCCGTAGTGAATAACTGGGAGAGCAGTGTTCCCTTTGTGAAGGACCGCCAGGTGTTGCTCACAGCATCCAGGACGTGGTCCTCTGGCTGAGCGATGAGACGACACACAGCCTTCATGCTGCTCTACGTTGAGTTACCAGAGAAGATGTAAGAAGGCCAGGGTACATCCCAGTCCCCACATGTCCATGGCTTCACATATGGGGAGGCCCGAGTCCACCTCTGGATCCCTGGACCCACAAGGTTGCAGGATCATGCCTTCCTTGACTTCGGAGGCTGGAATAGCCAAACTGATGTCAATTAGTTTCACCTTTGTGATTCACCAGCATCACATTGTCTGGTTTCAGGTCCGTGTGGATGAGGCCGATGCTCTTCAGCATGACGTGCTATGGGACGCATCTCTTTAGGGGTCAGTGGTGCCCGTCCCTGCAGGACAGAATCCCAGAGGCTCCTGTGGAGCATCTCGAAGGCCACGCAAGGAACATGTTGAATGATGAAACTGTCGATGTCTTCCAACAGGTTGTTCTTCTCTGGGTCAAGGGGCCCTCAGTTGCTCCAGCATCTTGACCTCTTCTTGGTCATGTTTAATATCTCAGCTCATAGGCGCTTGTGTCCACGCTGTCGGCCACGTGACACCTTGTCGGAGGGCTTGTCCAGGTGTGACTCTCCTCTCAGCAACAGAGTAACCACTCGACGCCATCGTGTCTTCACTCTCTATAAAGTCCGTTGGATTTGAGCAGGACTTTGTTAACAACCACCCATTTATAATTTCGATGGATTTGTGGATTTGAAGCTTGTGTGGCACCAGGTTTGATTTGTGCTAGCAGGGGGTCAACCAAACACTGGATTATATATGAAATGTCCACAGAATATCAACATGTGTCACCTTAAACCAGGTCATACGTCAAAAAACAAACCATTCCTCTTCTTTAATCTCTGCTCCAGGTCCTATCTGGTTGGACAACGTGCACTGCTCTGGTGGAGAGAAGAGCCTGGCTCAGTGTCACTCCAACGGCTTCGGAGTGTCGGACTGCAAACATTCAGAAGATGTCGGAGTTGTCTGCGCCCAGAAGCGCATTCCAGGCTTCAAGTTCATCCGGAACCAGGCCGGCAGCGAAGAGGTACTTCCAGTAAATAGACTCACACGATCGTAAACACCGGGGCAGGATCGCTTGATCACATCGTTAATAATACTCGAGTAGCTTCACACACGTAACTTGAACAGCTGTTCAGCACGATAAGGGAACAGAAGAAAAACAGTATCCAGCTTTTCAGACTGACGAATCATTGCATTGACTGCAGTGTCTTCTGTCTGGAGATGATTAAGAAGAGCAGCAATGTCTTCAGATTGCTGGAGGTTACCATGATACAAATTAAAACGCACGGCCGTAACAAAAGAAAACAAATCTACTTGCGTCTGTATTTGTAAATCTATCACTGTAACAGTTTCAGGAGGAAATACACAAACCAGCCTCACCAATGGTGTTTGGTCATTTAGTCTAATGGTACTGGCCAAATCGTTCCTTAATGGAGGTGTTGTGGTGTTTTTTCCCCCCAAGATGAAATTTAAGAATATTACAGAATATGAATTAAGTGTCAGGTCAGATGCATCGACCACATACCATAACCTCTTTTGCTCTCCACTCTTGGTAAATATATTAGCTTGGTCATGTTGCTTCAGTCAGTTAAGTGAGCTAGCTATGAGTTACAGCTGGAAGAGTGTAAATATTCTGTAACGATTCATCTCCTTTAGTGATGAACCACGTCCACTTTGTAAAGACATGATAACGAGGCTAAGCGGTCAGTACTTTGCACTCTGCATGAATAGAGTCATGTCGTCAAAATAATGAGTACTACGTCTGTACGTCCAGACAAAATGAGACGGCAGTCATTCCATGAGCGTTGTCATATCTACGACGACAGGAAGCCAGTGAAGTAATCCACGAGTCAGCACGGTCATGTTGAGCACTAATGACTTTGCCAGGCTCCCATCAGTCTGTCCCACCAGACCCCCACTCTGCAGATGACTCATGGAGGGGGAAGACCATCCTGTCTGTCTGCAGAGAACGCCTTTGTGCCGGATGGAAAGTCAGCGTGGGTTTGTGGACGTGACCGGAGAAAGGGAGGGAGGGAAGAGGACAGAGGGATTACTTCAGCAAGACGTTGTTAAAACCAGACTGATGAATGTAACACTTCCTTATATTTGCAGAAAGCTAAGAACAGATACTCGGTTCGGCAGAGGCGTTCAAAACCAGTTAAAATTAGAAGTAACAGACCAACGGCCGACTTATTTCTGTACAGAATATAGACGTACGCATTGGTACCAAATCACATACACACAGAGGAATGTTTGCAGTTAAATCCCTTGAAAACATCCAAAATAAATACCAAAATTCTCAGAAAATAAATATCTCTCCCCGTTTTATGTCACTTTGGTTTGATTTAAACTTATTTGAGCTCAAGAGAAATCGTTCTACTTTGATTCCTTTAAGTTGTTATTTAGTTTCTCGTGTCTCTTTTAGTCGACTCAGTTCTCATTTTATCATAGTTGGGCCTATTTAACAGTTTACCTAACTTCTCATTAATTGACTTAACCAGTGAATTAAGTTTAGACATTACAACGCATGTGCATTGCTGGTGTTGGGACAAATTCAATGGAAAATAAAATACAACTTAATATAGAATCAAGATCCAAAACTCCCACGGATGGATACACAATACATGATAACTAAATTTCACAACTTGGTGTGTAAAAAGTCCTCTCGTGAAGCCTTTTACACGTTCAAATGAGTTAAATACGGGAAGCTTCAGTCCTGCCTATCCAGGTGGATGAATCCTTATCCACGGTGCGTCGGTCGGTCTGGCGGAAGCGCTTGATTTCTCCGATGGGTGACTCGCCATCTTCATTTCCCGGCTTCCCAATGCCAAGCGATCTGGCCTGTTGTACAACAATACACATACCGATATTTTAATCTTACATATTCCATCACAAAACAAAGTACTTGAGTAGAACTAGCGCCTGAATACAGATTAACTATCTGAACCTCACTCTAAAACCGAACCATGCTAACGAGGCTAACCTTGAGCATGCCTGTTGCATGTAGCTTCTCAGTTCAATGCACACGCTACACGATATGAACATATTCAACAGTCTCAGTTTAGCTACTGGACGTTTTGGCTCCACACCAAGCTTGAAAAACAAGGACATAGAAAACTAATTTGACCCGTGATAAATACAGCAGCAACATAACATTTTCCTCATATGTAAAATTAAAGGTTACCCTCTTAACTTCTTTCTTTACTAATTTCTCTTCTACCGCTCTTTCGCTCATCTCTCGTGATCTACGGTTCGCTCGCTCTATTTTTCCTCTCTCTCCAGCAAGTGGCGCTGTGGCACTGGATGCTGCATTTCTTAAAGGAACAGTACACAAAGTAAACAGTAACGCTGGCTGCTGCATTTCTAAAGGTACAGTTAACGGCATTGCTTAAAGGTACAGTACAAAAGTAAACAGTAACGCTGGCTGCTGCATTTCTTAAAGGAACAGTACACAAAGTAAACAGTAACGCTGGCTGCTGCATTTCTTAAAGGTACAGTACAAAAAGTAAACAGTAACGCTGGCTGCTGCATTTCTTAAAGGTACAGTACAAAAAGTAAACAGTAACGCTGGCTGCTGCATTTCTTAAAGGTACAGTACAAAAAGTAAACAGTAACGCTGGCTGCTGCATTTCTTAAAGGAACAGTACACAAAGTAAACAGTAACGCTGGCTGCTGCATTTCTTAAAGGTACAGTACAAAAAGTAAACAGTAACGCTGGCTGCTGCATTTCTTAAAGGAACAGTACACAAAGTAAACAGTAACGCTGGCTGCTGCATTTCTTAAAGGAACAGTACACAAAGTAAACAGGTAAAACCAACAGTGTAAACCACCATTTTGACTGTTATTGTCAATTCATTTAATGACGGTTATTTAATTAGGTCACCTTGATTGTATTATTGTATTTGTTGATGGTTTAAATAATTTTCATTTTTTTCTATTTTTTTTGGCAGCTTAGAAGTTGATGCTTTCACACATTATAGCTGCATAGGCGTATGCAGTTGGGTTAGAGATTTGACTGTGTTGCCAGACTCTCTCCAGCAGAAAGAATAGTGACTGTGTTTTTTACTGGGTTCAGTAAAGGCAACACGCCAACATCTGAAATGCTTGTGTCTCTTTCTCATGCCCAGTTGAGTCATTGGAATGGAGGAACAGAAGAAATGGAACTCTCTATTCACAGACTACTGAACTCTATTCACTATAGTCTTCTTTATACAGGCAGTGTATGAAAGCAGCCCCCACTTGTTGCCTGTTTGTTGTCTATATTTCGGGTCTCAGGGTGTTATACAGTCCCCCACCCTGTAAACATTTCCTTGGTCTGGCTGCAGCCTTTCAAGTCACAGGGGAGAGGAATGGGAAAAGGTGTAGCTACACCTCTTTAAGCATTCTTCAGCTGACGTCAGCAATGGGCAGCGCTGTTCCTTCAATCTGTTTATTCACAGTATGAATTGACATTCTGTGCTCAAAGTTAACACCCGAACCAAGAGCGTGCCACTGTGCATGTAGAGGTCATTGCTAACAGGGCGGAGAACTTGGTAATTTTGCTTCCGTGTGAATGCTGTCCAACTTTCAAGATGATGCATCTTTATATGTTTGAGATGTGAAGAGTGTAGCTTTTCAGGGAACTGTCTGCACTGTCCTAACCTTTAGTGTCAAAGATGTGTCTGTTCATGCTGATATGATTTGAGGGAAAGATTTGGAATTTGAGTTTACAGGCAAGGAAAGGTCACGAAGCGGCTTCAAACTGCAATCATTTTGTTTTTATGACGGACACATCGCGAGGCTACAGTTTATGGGAATATGTGAAGATAATACTGTTCAGCTTGGACCACTAATAATTATCTCCTCAAAACACCAGTCTGTCATTAATGGAAACAGACGCTTCGACTGGCGTGAGTTGCAAACAAAGACGTGGTGCCCCATGAGCAGAAATAATATGAAGGTATTAGCATTTACATATTCCATCCATCCATCTTTTATCAGACGCTTATCCGGGCTCGGGCCTCGGTGGCAGCAGGCCCACTAGGCCGACCGAGGCTTTCCTCTCACCCGCAACAATTTCCTGCTCATTCTGGGGGATCCCGAGGCGTTCCCAGGCCAGCTTGGAGATATCATCCCTCCAGCGTGTCCTGGGTCTTCCCCGGGGTCTCCTACTAGTTGGACGTGCCCGGAAAACCTCTAATGTCCAGGAGGCATCCGAATTAGATGCCCGAACCACCTCAGCTGACTCCTTTCGACGTGAAGGAGTAGCGGCTCGACCCCAAGTTCCCTCCTGATGTCCGAGCTCCTTACCTTATCTCTAAGGCTGAGCCCGGCCCTCCCTGCGGAGGAAACTCATCTTGGACGCTTTTATCCGAGACCTCGTTCTTTCCGTCAAGACCCAGAGTTCGTGACCGTAGGTGAGGGTCGGAGCGTAGACCGCCCGGTAAATTGAGAGCTTTGTCTTCCGGCTCAGCTCCCTCTGCACCAAGACGGACCGGTACAGAGCCTGTTTTACTGCTGCAGCCGCAACCGATCCGCCTGTCGATCTCTCGCTCCATCGTACCCTCACTCGTGAACAAGACCCCGAGATACTTGAACTCCTTCTCTTGGGGTGGGCACTCTGTCCCCACCTGGAGGGAGCAATCCACCGGTGGAAGTGCTGACTCTCATCCCACGCCGCTTCACACACTGCTGAATGAAAAAAAACGCCTCAGTGAATGCCGGAGGTCACGGTCCGAGGAGGCCAACAGGACAACATCATCTGTAAACAGCAGAGAGGGGATCCCGAGACCCCGAGACCCCCAAACCTGACTTTCTCCACCCCCCAAGCTGCGCCTAGATATCCTGTCCGTGAAAGTCACGAACAGGACCGGTGATAAAGGGCTCCGCTCCTCTCCTCACCTGAGACATACGGCCGTAGATTAGATGATACGATTACAAAGTCGATCATTGATCATTGATCATTGATCTCCGGCCTAAGGTGTTCTGCTTCAGGTACACTTATGAACCACCTTGTGTTCGAACATGGTGTTCGTCCAATAACGAGACACCGCTCGGGGTCAGATGGGGCAAGCATTTCCTCCCAATCACCTTGTAATGTCTTCAATGCTGTCCTCCTGAGACAAAAGCCTCTTCCCATTGCAGCTTTTGTCATCTAGTTATGCAACATCAGAACATGCGTTCCTGGCCGACTGAATCATTGACATGAATAATGTTAGTTATTTTAACTTGAGACCGTTGAGATCACCCGTTGCTTTATTTATGAGCATGCATTGGTTTGCTCTTTCAGTCACAGCGAGGGGAAGACATTTGTCCACAGAACCAAACATTTTGATGGCAGGAAACTCTGTTTATCATCTGTTCTTTTCAAACAACTCTGCCAGGTTGTTGTTCACGTGTGAATGCTGCGCTGCACGTGTCATCAGAGTCTGCAGGAGCTTTGCTGAATGCGTCTCCTTGACGACGGCATGCCTGAAGTTTCAGTCTGTATATGTTAGATGTTTATGAGAGAGGATGATGTGTCATTTAAGGATAATTATAAGCTCATGGTTGCTTTTGATAGGAGTCATTCAAGGATGTTCTTTACTCTGTGTGCTTTCCAAAAAGTGTGCGTTGCACAATACGGCGTCCCTTGTTTCCACTGTTGCTTAATCTTAAGAAAAAACACTCTCATTTGTGACTTTTTTATTTTTCACAAACCAATGGTGGGGTCAAATAAGCAATTTACAGATTGATCACACTTGTGCTTGCAGAACCTCGCACATTGTTATGAACAAGTCTAGATTAGTTCATCTTCTTCCTGAAGGGATGAGAAAAATAAATCAGCGCTGCAAGCAGCTGCAGCTGCTCAACACAGCCTTGTTCACTCCAACCAAACACTTGGATCCAGAATCAACACCGAGACGTCAGAAGACAGTTGTAATAACAGAATGCGGCACTCCAAAGCCTTTTGATTCATTTCACATCTAAACAGGGCAGCGGTTGCTCCTCTTCATCAGGCGTGACGACATCCACTTTAAGGAATGCCAGTTCCTCTCATGCGCTGCTGTGCAACGAAAAGGAAACCCGAGCTGCATTCGCCTCCAACATGAGCGAGAGGCTTGTGAGGAGGAGAGTGATCAAGGGGAGAAAAGGTTGGTGTGTGTGCTGAAGCCAGCTTCTCGTTTGTGGATCGAGGAGCAGACAAATCGATGTTCAGCAGCTGGATCACCCTGTGGCCTGGCAGTGCACCTCCTCCACTTGTATTGTTCATACCTGCACTTAATGGTTTACCGTACCATTCGGTGTCAGTTCATGGGAATTAATGTGTATATTTAAGTATATTCAAGTTTCGTTCTGCAATGAGAAATGTTATTATAATGCAGAAAACTTGAAGCATAAATTACCACCCCAGCAGAAGAGTTGGTGACAGGGGAGGGGCTGAGGGCAGGTGAAGGAAATGACAATCGGGAAACAGTGGGAAGACACACACACACACTCACACACACACACACACACACACGTAATACACAGAGTGTTATACAAAGTTGAGTAGAGTGCTTCTATTTAAGCCAAGCTACACCCAGGAGGAATGTAGCTTCCCATAACAACTAGAATATTTCCAGAGATGCTGTTTTCAAGCTAACCAGGTCCTAAGATTTAATTCATGAAATATTGACTCTTAAGACCCGTTTGAGATGAGCTGTGTGTTTGTGCCATCAAATGATTCTTTTCCTTTTCATTGCCATGATGGGAGCAGTACGCTCACTGATAGATATTCCAGATGCAAACACACACACACACACACACACACTTCCTCATTCAAGTCAGCCAGGCAGACTTGGGGCCAGTGGGGTGGGGCAGATGGGAAAGTAATTTGAAAGAACCTCGCTGTTCTCCTGCTTTTTCATCTAAACTGGGGAGCGATTATCATTCATATATGTTGTGTAAGGTGGGGCGGGGTTGGGTGGAGGTGGAGGTGGGCTGCTGGTGTCGGGAGGCACGTGCAGATCAACGTGCAGCGTGGCCGGAGGGCTGAGTGAAGCAGAAGAAAAGCACAGCGGTGGGAGCGTCAGTCAGACACCGGCTAGACCCCCGTCTCATGTTCACACATCTGCATGCCGACGGGCGGAAAAACAAGTCTGCTCTCCAGTTGGAAAGACGCACCCTCATAGAAAATGGACAATTAACATCAGTGTGACCTGCACAAAATATTACGTGTCGATTCGTGAACTCGTGAACTTTAGAGGTGCGAGTTGGCATATTCAGTTTTCTCTCAAATCTGAAGATCTTTCCATGTATTCAGTCCAGATGTTCATATTTGATTATGACATTCCGACGTGTTATTTGCAATGTATGGTTATTTCCCTGAGTTGTTCCACAAAGACTACTCAACGAGAGGGCAGTCTGTAGATTTGGGCCTCAGCCAAACCAGATAATGCTGAGTTTATGTCTGGTGGTCTGGTGTTTTTGGCGGATGAATGCCTGGACAGGTCCCAGCTGTGGATATCCGTCCTCTTCTCTTTAGTCTCACTCGTTCAGACGGACAGTTTCCTCTCTGAGCCAAACGCAACACTGGACCCATCTCAGTGCCGCTCCACGCTCACCTCGTACCCCCGGTCCTGTCTGGGGAGTTGGTCTGCCGGGTCACCAGGACTCTGCTTTATGTTGTTACACGTTTTAACGTAGCTTCACGTTGTTGTTTTGTAAGGTTTTAAATCGAGAACACCGGCTCCCTGATCACGATCACGTGTCCTCTCCGTCCCACCGACGGAAAACACTGAGTCATGCCACGGCCGGCAGGAATCTCTTCACGGAGGAGTGGTTTTCACCCGCTCCAACCACTGCGGTCAGTGGGAGGACTGGGGCTGCTGTAGAAGCAACCGTGGCTCCGCCTGCGTTTCCAGTCTCCAGAGTTGAGAGACCCTGCAGCCTTGAACATTCCCCCGGGCTGACGCCACGTCAGGAAACCACGCTGCGGGCAAACGTTTGATATTTCTGGGAGACGTGCCTGGATGTTAGTTGTGGGGCCATTACGAAATGACTGCGATCAGCATTTGCATACCGCTGAGCAGCTCAGAGCTTTGTCACAGTGCAAACTCCAACCCAGCCAGGACCCTGCAGAACTTGGCAGGAGGAGGGGGAAATGAGCAATGGCTGTTTTCTTATTAAGCCCCAGAGGTCAAAGGTTACCATTCCTTCCTGATTTAGGGGTCTTCAGGATACACGATACCAGCTGGCTTGTTAGCGACCTGACCTCAGTCAGTTGCTTCTGTCTTTAGCCCCTCTTCAAAATCTTAATAAGAATAAAACATTTCTGTTTTCACTTCTCCTATCATTGCTCTCTGTTTCCTGAAGTCTATGAAGAGACGCGTGACAGATGTACAGAGACCCAAAAGGTTTTTCCTCTGGTGCTGCGGTTCATTTCAGGTTCTTGGCTCACAGGCAGGGATTACACTTCATATGTGAATATCCAGGGACTTTTCAGCTAACCTTTGTTTTTCAGAGACAGTAGAAACATTGTTAGCTGTCTTTGACTGTGCTGTCATGTTTGATGTATGTGGCCCTCTATCTCCCTTTTTTACGCAAAAAAAAGATGGAAAGAAAAATTCCGCACATTCATCCAATGGGCTCGGGCCTCTCGGCAACACTTAACAGGTTCTGACAAAGATTTAATCTTCAGATGTTTCCACTTGACTTACAGTATTTTCCAGCATACTGCACGGTGTGTGCAGTCCCTAAAGAAAAAGCCCCCCAGTGGGATTTGTTTTATTTGTCTCAGAACCCCTTTTTGCAACCCTCCCAATGCGTTCTTCCCGTATGACTCAGAGGCCGTGTTTACGATATATCAAGTGGAACAGCACATGCAAAGTCCAGAGTACACTGTGTGTGCTCTAATTCAAGGGGGTTTCAAACTTGTCCTTGACACTTCGTCCACGGATCGCCCAAAGTCATGGGGGTGTATCCTCTGGGTATCATTAATGTGACCGTACATACAGCGAGCATGGCTAAAGAAGGTCAAGTTAATATGAATGCATGACAATCAAAGTACCTGTAGAGTAACGGCACACTCTGAGTCTCCTTCGAGCTGCACATTGCGTTGCGGTGATGAAACATTCCCTCTGCTGCTCCTCAGGGTGTGACGGTGCAGGTGGAGGATGTGAGGATCAGGGCCACTTACTCTCAGAGGAAGAGGATTCCCATCACGGAGGGCTTTCTGGAGGTGAAAGACGGCGGCAAGTGGAGACAGATCTGCAACGAGGAGTGGACGCAGACCAACAGCAGGGTCATCTGCGGCATGTACGGCTTCCCCACGGAGAAACGCTTCAATGCCCGACCCTACAAGTGAGTAATGGAGGCGGAGGCCGGCAGCGAGATAGGGGCCAATTAAACATTATGAAAGTCTGCCCGGGAGTTGAACTCCTACATGAACGTTCAGCTTTTAATTGAGTTAATTACGGTTCTGATTGTGGGAATATAGTAGCGCTACATGTGTAATTAAACACTCGTAATGTTCAGAATATTGCATTCCCTGGTGCTGTTGATTTGTTTAGGAATGTTTAATCATAGCAAACTGCGTAGCAAATGTTGCATAACCACGCTGGTTTACACTGGTCATCACTCAACCCGTCAGCCGTGTTCCACTCTGAGACTAAACACTTCAGTCTGGAGATTCTTGACAAGAAGCCAAACATTGCCAGAGGAAGTTTTAGAGGAGGAGGATGGATGTGAAACAGTTGGATCTGTTGGCTCTTCTGGCTCTTCTGGCTCTTCTGGCTCTTCTAGCTCTTCTAGCTCTTCTGGCTCTTCTAGCTCTTCTAGCTCTTCTAGCTCTTCTGGCTCTTCTAGCTCTTCTGGCTCGTCTAGCTCTTCTAGCTCTTCTGGCTCTTCTGGCTCTTCTGGCTCTTCTGGCTCTTCTAGCTCTTCTAGCTCTTCTAGCTCTTTTGGCTCTTCTGGCTCGTCTAGCTCTTCTAGCTCTTCTGGCTCTTCTAGGTCTCTTTTGGCTCTTCTGGCTCTTCTGGCTCCTCTGGCTCGTTTGGCTCTTCTAGCTCTTCTAGCTCTTTTGGCACTTCTGGCTCTTCTAGCTCTTTTGGCTCTTCTGGCTCTTCTGGCTCTTTTGGCTCTTTTGGCTCTTTTGGCTCTTCTGGCTCTTTTGGCGCTTCTGGCTCTTCTGGCTCTTCTAGCTCTTCTGGCTCTTTTGACTCTTCTGGCTCTTCTGGCTCTTCTAGCTCTTCTGGCTCTTTTGGCTCTTCTGGCTCTTCTGGCTCTTCTAGCTCTTCTAGCTCTCCTGGCTCTTCTAGCTCTTTTGACTCTTCTGGCTCTTCTAGCTCTTTTGGCTCTTCTGGCTCTTCTGGCTGCATTTAATTGTTTCCCTTGAAGCAAAATGTCAATTTGTAGCCTTACACAAAACCAGCTATTATAATTGTTAAGCTTATAATTTGGTATCTGCTAACATGGGAACTGAAGTTCAAAACTAAACAGATGTTTACGGATCTTGTGATCTTGTAACTGCATGAAATGAGAACGCCACGTTTCTCTCTTTAACAGCTCCGCCTGAGGTTTGAAACCCCAAAATCAAACGTTTTAGAAATGAAACCTGCCCTCTCATAAGAACATGTCTTTATTTGTTTGGTCTTCCGTGAACTTTGTGTGTGCATGAGTTCATGTATTCATCTGTAATCTATTCATCGTGCACAGACAGTCAGTGTTGGTCCCAGTCCAACTGCCAGTCCAACCACAGCTAAGACCAGAGACATGTGCTCAAGTCTTCACCTTGATATGCAAACGGATGCTTCTGGTTATAATCCAGTAAGATGACGTCTAAGCAGATGACTTTTATTAAAACCAGTTCTACTTGTATGGTGTTGGTTGACGTGGTCTCATCTGATTTAATGCTCACCCTAAATACGGAGGCCTTCTAACTGAAGGGAGATATAGAGCACATTAAACCAGCAATGGGCACTTAGTTTGTTGTTGATCTCTTAAGCTCACAAAGCCTGTGTGGGTTTTAACGTGTGTGGTCTTTTTCCAGAGGTGAAAGGTCACATTCGATCTGTCTTTTTAACTGGAACAGAGGACAGCTCGGTCCAGCAAAATGAAAACTCTCAATCAAATCATCACTTGTTCAAACCCGACTTTGAGCTACATCCTGTTTTCAGCATCTGGACACCGAGAAGAGCCAAAAGGCCGTTAATTAAGCTCTTGCTGGTTTCATTACCCGGTCGGCTTCTTCCCAGACCCGGACCTGCTTCCAGGTCGACGGCCCTTCGTTGATGACTCCCATCAAAGTATTGGAGGTTATGAGAGCGTTACGGTGCCCTCACTACGATCATCAGTTCTGTGGTGGTTGTTCCATAACCCGTAAAACAGCTCCTTCATATTTTGGTGAAAAGTGAGTTTACGGTCTAAATGTTCCATGTGCTGCAGATGGTGCCGAAGGAATCCGACTATTTATGACTCATCTGAAGGCTCTTCGTCGCCGTCTCTCTGCACATCTGAATCTCGAGACTGGAATGTGGCTCAGCGTTAGATTATGAAGTGTTTGATGTCAGAAACCACTTTTATAAAAAAACAACAGCATCGCTAACATGAAATAACAACAAGAATCCGGTTCCACGTCTGCAGGTTTTGGCACAAACTGAAAAGTGTTGTTTAACATAAAGGATTACGACACTCTTTCTACGCGTTCAGTAACGGTTAATGTTTCGTCGCATCGTTCCTTTCTCAGGCTGCTGGCCAACCGGCGTAAGAAGAACTACTGGGGTTTCTCCGTCAACTGCACGGGCAACGAGGCCGACCTGTCAGACTGCAAGTTGGGCACAGAGGTCGAGCTGAAGGGCAACAGCACCTGTGAGCAAGGCATGCCCGTCGTGATCAGCTGTGTGCCCGGACGGGCCTTCGCCCCCAGCGTCAGTGCCGGCTACAGGAAGGCCTACCGGGTTGAGGTAGGTCACATGGGTCACATGGGTCACATGGGTCACATGGGCCACATGGGTCACATAAAACTTTATTAATGATTTATAGATGCATTACTGTGTGAATGCAGGCATGTCATGCAAAGGAGGGCAGTTAGAGTCAATAATTGCACTGGATTTGGGGGATTTTTGCCACTGATCAGAATCAGATGTGTGGAAGAAAAGGGTTTCCAATTATAACAATAGTCTGTTGAGAGTGAGTCGTCCTCTATGGGAGAACCACTATAACAAAAAAGATATCAGACTCCTTGACACTCCAGGAACTCTGCAGATGATTGTGACACATCTGGAATAACATCGGATTTAGACTCTTCAATTAATTCATCATTCTTTTCAAAAGAAAGACGTGCACGTGGTGTCGTAGTGCTAATGTGAATAAACAAAAATAAACACACTTCTGTGTGTGTGTTTGGTTTCTTTTGTGGCTACGATGTTGTGCGCGACTGTTTCCTCATCGTCAGCATTTTCATTACGTTTTTGCTGCACTGTTTCCGCAGCAACCCTTGGTGCGTCTGAGAGGCGGAGCTATGATCGGCGAGGGCCGCGTGGAGGTGCTGAAGAACGGGGAGTGGGGCACCGTGTGCGACGACAACTGGGACAGAAGAGCCGCCTCCGTGGTGTGTCGAGAGCTGGGCTTCGGCAGCGCCAAGGAGGCCTTGACCGGCGCCCGGCTGGGACAAGGTCTGCACATCAGTCACTACTGTTATTGTTCACAATTAATATCGTTATTAACAATTATTACTGTTGTTGTTATCGTACGATAACGTATGGTACGTGGTGGTACGTTTATATGAAGGGTCGCGACAGAATTACAAAATAATTTAAATAATATATTTTCATATATATCAACTTTTTTCAATACACCCCCTTCATAAATTAAAATATATACATATTTTATTATAAAGATATAGCTGAAATATTGTTAGCATTTTTAAAACAATGCCTCAAATATCCGGTTATGTAAGGGCTTTAGAATAAATTGTGTAATTATTATTGTGGGCTTTTTTTTAGATTCAATGACATTTGCCTCATTGGTGCATATATCTACATTTAGGAATGTATGCATTCGCCTCATTGGTGCTTATATGTACATTTAGGAATGTATGCATTCGCCTCATTGGTGCATATATCTACATTTAGGAATGTATGCATTTGCCTCATTGGTGCTTATATCTACATTTAGTAATGTATGCATTCGCCTCATTGGTGCTTATATCTACATTTAGTAATGTATGCATTCGCCTCATTGGTGCTTATATCTACATTTAGGAATGTATGCATTCGCCTCATTGGTGCTTATATCTACATTTAGTAATGTATGCATTAGCCTCATTGGTGCTTATATCTACATTTAGTAATGTATGCATTCGCCTCATTGGTGCTTATATCTGGACCCAGAACCTGAATCTGTGAAATGGATCTGCCACCGCCTTATGAGAATCACATGTGCACTGGATTAGTCGTCCTCTCGCTGCCTGATTCTCACACCAAAAACACAAGAGTGCACACAATGTTCCTTCTGGCTTCCAGAGGAGGAATTCTTTGTTGGAGGGTAACGAGGTTGTTTGAGGGATCCCTTTAAGAGCTGACCGCCAGATCCAGAATCTCTTCCACGCTCAGCTCTGAAAATAGGACAAAAGAAGAATGCCAATAAAACTGAAGTGGTACTTTTTTTAGTCTTCGTTCTCATGCCATCGATTTGTATTTAAATGAACACTTTTCACAAATGTTCGGCTGACGAAAAGGACGCAAACTCATTTTGTGTTTCAGTGTGTTTGGCATTTGGAAAGTTAGATGAACACAACATTTAATGTATTGTACGTCAGACCTGAGGACAGCAGCACTGTGTTGGTCCTGTTGCTCTCGTCACTAGAAACATTCCTGTTCGGCACGTGGGAAGGAAACCAGCATGGAGGGCGTACTCACACGCGTTATTATGGAAACTCTACACGAAGATTAAGAATTCTTCTTTTTCACATGCCTCAAGTGTCTTATTTTCATTCGACACGGCCGACTGTTTGGTTCCTGTAACTTCTCGGGAACGGGAAGTCTGACCATCTTCCCACGAGCAGCGAGGCCAAATGCTGTCAGGGAGAGGCTCGTGTTTCCAAAAAGCTATTGTGTCACCCAAAGATCAGCTGTTGAGGAGAAAGAGGATCCTTTCCTGTAATGCACGTGATGCTGCAGCTGTTTCAGTGACCGTGGGCTTCGTCACAAGTTCAACCGAATGGCCTGTGTGTGTGTGTGTGTGTGTGTGTGTGTGTGTGTGTGTGTGTGTCCGTAGGGAGCGGGCCGGTCCACATGAACGAGGTGGAGTGCTCCGGCTTTGAGAAGTCCCTCACCGAGTGCTACTTCAACCGCGACGCCCTGGGCTGCAGCCACGAGGAAGACGCGGCGCTCAGGTGCAACGTCCCCGCCATGGGCTTCAACAAAAGAGTGAGGGCCTTCTCCGGTGTAGAAACACGAGTGAACACTGAACAGAACTGGAGGACACAGCTGTCTCTCTCTTGGTCCCTCAGCTCCGGTTAAACGGCGGCCGCAACGCGTTCGAGGGCCGCGTGGAGGTTCTGGCCGAGAGGAACGGCTCCGCGGCGTGGGGCGCCGTGTGCAGCGACGGCTGGGGCACCATGGAGGCCATGGTGGTGTGCAGGCAGCTCGGCTTGGGCTTTGCCAGCAACGCTTTCCAGGTAAGGGGGGAAGGACTCTCTCATTCGTAGCACGCAATACATGCATGGAGAAATTCACCTCACCTGGAGGGACACATGGATGCTTTTAGTCCTATCTAGAACATTGGGGAGCTCAGGCTCTAGTGGATGAAATGGGTATTTCGACACAAAACTTTTTTTCTTTTTTTTTATTACCTGTTTTCATAGATTAACAGGAATTAGGAAAATTATCCAGTTTTTTTTCACCCTGGTCGTCCATTCGTAAAGTCATAAAAACAGGAGTGACAAGAATTGAGATCAGACTTAGAAAATGTAACACCAGAAAATAGATTTACCTTAACCAGCAGGTTAAATTGGTAAAAGGGAAAAGAAAAATACACATAGTGGGGTCTGTCTGCACTTTAGGCCTCTGCTGTTTCAGCTGATCACATTATAGTACCATGGTTAATAATTTAGTGTCTTTAATATCTTAATAATATCCGCGTTATGAGATCAGATTGGATTCATAGATTGAAAATGCTATGAGAATTACAGTCATGAATAATATGCATGAGATGAAACCACTCTTGCAGCACTGTGTGTGTGTGTGTGTGTGTGTGTGTGTGTGTGTGTGTGTGTGGATGCCATTAACTCTCACTTTAATCCCAGAGGCCCAAAATCCGCTTGTAACTGTCCTAGAAACTTCAAAAACACGACGTCGGAGCAGAAGGTCGACCTGGAGGTCAAACCTGAGACGCAGATGAGCTTTAAACTCTGCAGCGGGGTTGATGGGGAAACCTTGGTTGGCTTACAGTTTACGTCTTTATTTTTGAAGGACACCCCCAGTGCTTTCTTTATGTCATAAGGAGAGAGGCTGGTTAAGTTACCCCCCCCCCCTTGTGCTCTTTATATATTTATATTCGATGATATAGGTCTGGAAAGTATGTGTGAGAACATCAGGGGAGTTTTGGACCATTAAAATGCACTTCCAGTGACACACAAACGTGTCATTTCCTGTTTGCGTACGGTACAGTTCAACGTTTTTACAAAAGACGTCTCATAGAATGAACACATTTCTCCCCTCAGCCCACCAGCAAACACTCCCACGTCCACGTCCCTCGGCTCAATATCTTTCTCATGAATCCTCCACTTTCTCCGCAGATGACGGAAAGCATGAGCAGTTTTCTTCTTTCGCAGGTGGTTTCCTTGCGGTCTCCAGCATGTTGTTATGAGTCAGGCCTGAGGACTGTGTGTGTGTGCGTGTGTGTGTGTGTGATGTGTGTGTGATGCACCCTTTGATTAGCGGGACAACTGAGATAATGTCTGCAACTTAAATACAGGAGGAAAATTAAGATAATGTTTCCCACACACACACACACACACACACACACACATCTTCATCTGTCTGAGACCAGCTGACTTTTTGGAAAACACACGTATTCACTTTCTGGTCGGACGAGAAGATGCGTCAGCAGCCAGTTAGCGTAGCTTAGCACGAAGACAGAACCTCTGTCCTGTGATCTCGTTACACGAGAGGCCCAGACTACGACGAGGTCACGCTTTGAGGCATTTGATATTGTAATAAACCAGATGTTTAGGCGTTGAATCCCAGGTCGTATGAACAAACTTCTCTTTCCTCAGGAAACGTGGTACTGGGAGGGAGATTCCTCGGCCGACGCAGTCCTGATGAGCGGAGTGCGATGTTCCGGAACCGAGCTGACTCTGGATCAGTGTCTCCATCACGGGAAGCACGTTCAATGTCCCAAAGGAGGCGGACGCTTCGCCGCGGGGGTCTCCTGCACCCAGAGTGAGAGAAGAAGCTCTTATTAATGGAAGACTTCCATCACGTGGAAATGATTTACTGGGCACTTTAGTAAAATAAATACTGTACGGTGCTGTTATGAAGTGTATAAAACTAGTAGGAAGGAATATTAATCTTTAAATCTCGCCCTCCCAGTGGCCCCCGACCTGGTCCTCAGTGCCCAGGCCGTGGAGCAGACCACCTACCTGGAGGACCGGCCCATGTACGCCTTGCAGTGCGCCCACGAGGAGCACTGCCTCTCCGAAAGCGCCGACACGGCGGACTCCAGCTCCTACCGACGCCTCCTCCGCTTCTCCTCCCAGATCCACAACAACGGCCAGTCTGACTTCCGGCCGCGGGCGGCGCACCACTCCTGGGTCTGGCACGAGTGTCACAGGTGAGACCTCCACGAGGGGTGAAGGTGTGGTGAAGGAAATCATGTGCAATGAATCTTTAATAATGAATTACCGACGTTGACTGCCCCCGGAGATCCCCACGAGGCCTTCAGTGGATGCCGTTTGGATGAGAGTGTAAATATGGGCACTCAGAGGATGTTCATGCATTGTTTTGGTCTCGTCTATCCAGACATTACCACAGCATGGAGGTGTTCACCCACTACGACCTGCTGAGTCTCAACGGCACTAAAGTGGCCGAGGGACACAAAGCCAGCTTCTGTCTGGAGGACACTCACTGTGACGAAGGTCAGTGCTCCTCCTTCCCTCGTCTTCGCCTGCTCAGAGGAGAATACTGTAAAAACTAAAACCGCTGTGCTCGCCGACAGGTATCCAGAAGAAGTACGCGTGTGCCAACTTCGGGTCGCAGGGCATCACGCAGGGCTGCTGGGACACCTACAGGCACGACATCGACTGTCAGTGGATCGACATCACGGACCTGAAGCCCGGCGACTACATCTTCCAGGTTAAACACCGACACACTCAACCCACCGGTCTACACGTGGAAGATAACGGCACGTCTGCTTCTGGAGAGCCCGTCTCGTCTGCAGCCGTGTTTGGGTTAGGGTTAGAGTTTACTCAGACGTACAGAGGTCGTTGAAGGACGTCTGGAAGACACTAAATGTCTCTGGACCAGTGGTTCTGAAGCCGTTTTCAGTGATGTACCCCCCAAGCAGCACAAAGCATTAATATATCAAATTCAGTTGATGAACTTCCACTTATTTTTGATTGAATGTTTATTAAATAACATTTTTTTTCTTTTTAAATGGATGCCAATTTAAAATATATTCTTTACAAATCTCACATAGCCCCTGGGGGAGTCTTCCGGGACCCCCATCTGAGAACCACTGGTCTAGACCAGATCTTCCTAAAAAAAAATCAGTCGCGGCAATAAAACTCATTAAATCTGTATTATTCGGTCCCGAGCAGCACTTTGGAAATGGAAGAACGTTTGTCCAACGTTGTGCCGTTTGTTCTCCCAGGTCGTGATAAACCCCAACTACGAGGTCGCAGAATCGGATTACACCAACAACGTCATGAAGTGCCGCTCCCGGTACGATGGACAGAGGATATGGACGTACAACTGTCGTATAGGTGAGCGCCTCGCCCAGGAGGAGCACCGCCCGCCCTGCACTCGGGCTCACTACAACGAAGCTACATATTTAATATGGAGATTTCACGTTTCTGAATATATATTAAATCAAAAATTAGCCTGATGTCGATATATAAATATCCTCATATTAAAAAAGGTCATTAAGTTAAGGTCATCAACATTTTGCACATTTCATTTCACTGAGACACACAACTGTCCTTTCTGGCTGCACCCGTTTGTTTATTGAAACTTTTTATACATAAAACACTCAAATCTTTCTTTACTGAATACAGTAACGGGTACAAAAGGCCTCACAGCTCTGAGTGAGGAACAACGCGAACACTTTGCTTCAATCCTAAAAAAAAGGTACTTCTTTAGAGGAAAATAATAAATATGAAAAACAGAACATCTTGTAACCGGTTAACAATTCAAACAAAGTTTTAAAAATCATCTAAAACGTTAGAAAATATTGATCGCGTCTGGCTTTGTCTGCAAGACTGAGTCCGTGCTGGCTTTGGAAAACAATAGTTAATGAATCTGCGTTACACAATATGGCTACAACTACAGCTTCAACCGAAACCTGAGAGTTAATGTGTGGAGGGATTTAACATTAATGTTCCGAACCGCAAAATCCTGCATCGATAAAACAACAAAAAAAGACGCCTGAAACGCACTTTAGTTTCAAGACTTCATGCAGTAAAATCAAAACGAGCGAAGATATTCTGCAGCGTTCTCCACGTGAATTCCCCGTTTGCTTCAGACTCAGAGTTCAGACATCAATAATGTCCAAAAAGGGGGGTCAGCTTCAGCTTCACAGCTCCACCTGTGAGGCTGGATGCGAGTCCCTTTGCACGCCTGCTGCACCAATCAGTGGAGAGGCCGACAGCGCTGGACGGCAGTCGTGCTCTTCGTCGTCAGAGCGCCGCCTCCAGAGGCCCGATGGAGGCCTCTGCTGGACCTTTCTGTAGCAAAGAGAACACACCGGTTGATGCCATTTCACAGTGCAATACAACATGCTTCAAAGTAGACCTTTGCCTGGTTACGAGGACACTTCCCCCGTTAATGAATTGCAGATGCGATGCGTGAGCTTTGGTGTTGCGTGTTCGTCACCGTTTCCCCCTTTGTGCCTTCGCAGGTGGCTCGCTGAGTTCACACACAGAGGAGTCTCTCCCCGGCCTGCTGACCAACCAGCTTTCACAAAGGTAGACGGGACAGACGGACATTAGGGACCCATGTATCGCTATTGGACAACCACTAGAGGGAGCCACGCCGGTTTGCTTCCTCGGAGCTGCGCTGGATGGGTTTTGGGCTCGGGGCTCGGCCGGTACCCCGGACATTGATTCAAGGAGAAAATGAACTGCTTGCTTTACTCTATTAACCACATTCAGATGGACACACACATGTACTTTTCTTTTAGTGTCGCGGTGCCTTTGCTTTCAGTGAAATGTAGGTTATGACCTGGTACTTATTAATGGGAGAGATGTGGCCAAATTATTTATTAAATGGACTGTTCCAACAGTTGTTTTCGAAGCCAAAAAGTTTGGGAAAAGCTTTGAATCAAAATCCATTAGATGACACCTTCACCTGTATGTTGTGTTTCCTTTGCTGGTGCTACACACACACACACACACACACACACACACACACACACACACACACACACACACACACACACACACACACACACACACACACACACACACACACACACACACACACACACACACACACACACACACACACACACACACACACACACACACACACACACACACACACACACACACACACACACACACACACACACACACACACACACACACACACACACACACACACACACCCCGGTGCTACACAAACACACACAGACACACACCAATGCTACACACCCCGGTGCTACACACACACACACACACACACACACACACACACACACCTCGGTGCTACACACCTGAGTCCTGCACTATTTTCACCCCAAAGAGTTGAATAAAATAGTTTTTATAAATGGGCATTTGCTTTCACAGTATTAGGTATTTAAAGACTTTAACTCGAACACTGAAAACAAATACAGCCCATAATGATCATAACTACAGAGCAACTGACAATTCCTGTTTTTATATAAAGACTGTATTCCTCTTTCTACAAAAGGATGATAACAGCTTGCTTGCTTGGATTAGTTTCCTGCATCGTTTCTGGCAATGTGTAAAAAAAAAAAAAAATGTCAGTCATAAATTGTAAGAATTAAGCGCGATTACGCTTTCTTTTTTTTTCTACCAGGATGTTATGTTCCACATACTTGAGCTCGCGTTTGAAAATGATTTATTTATTGAAATTTGTTTTTTCTTGGTCGTTCCAGTCGACACATTTTTCATGGTTATGGTCTGTGCATCCCGTCAGCTCTTCATTGTTTTGTGAATGTACTTTATTTTTAATGTAGCCAATTCAAGGATCTTTTTTTTTTTTGTCGCTTGCTGCCTGACTGGTGATGTGTTGTGTGCGAGGGTGAATGTGGAAAATCATTTACATTTTTTTTTTTAAATAAATATTGGTGAATGCAGATCCCAATTTTATATGATGACATTTTTTAATAACGTCTCAGTGTATAGAAATGCTTTCTAAAGGTACCTCGGAGGAAAGCGTTGCAGAATGTGACGTTCAAGTACAGCGGACTGTTTTGCATGTGCTTTTCCCAAGTTTACTGAGCAAAATCACTGTGGCAGGTATAAGTTGGACCAAGAAAACATTAAATTTAACCCCTTAAGCAAACTCCCCTTTGTGCCTGTGCGTGCCGTCTGTTCACCTGAATACGCCGTGGGTGCGATTCCCTTCAGTAGCGCTGGCCCCTTCGGCCTCGTCCCTGCATCCCCAGCGCTCGGGTCACCATCCGCCTGGCAACAGCAGAGTCGGTCCGAGGACGCTCCTTCACCGGCTGGATGAACTCTGGAAGACGGCGCAGAAAAACAACCATCTGATCCACATCGACTTCATACAACAGAAGCATGATCATGAGATGCCCTACCTGCTTGTCTGTTGGCCTTTCCTTTGGCTTGTTTACTCCCTTCATTCAACGCTCTTGCCTTCAACAAAGGATGGCAAATGGAGAGGGCCTGGATTGCTGCACGTGACATTTTGTTTTTTACGTTAGTGTAATCTTTTGAGTCATCCATCTTTTACATTCATTGTGCGGTGAGGACTCCTACCTGCCGTCTCAGTGGAGAAAACCCCCAGGGCGTGTGTGTCGTCGACCCACTCGATCTTCATTCCGCCATCACTGCAGCAGACAGCAGATCTTACATTAGCTCACATTGGACATGTGGTCAAAGTATCTTAACATAACTCTGTATTTACAGAGAATCAACGTAAACCCAGAGGCCCAGGATCTGTAGAGAGCTTTGGGATCTGAACCCTCGGCTCACACCTGTAGTCTGTGAACGCGTCCACGAGGTCGTCCGTTTTGAAACAATGCGGAAAGTCGTAGATCTCGATCACGTGGCAGAGCTTATCCAGGCGGACGGGCTCGCTCTCGTAAACGGAGTAGTCGTTGTGAACGTGCTGAATGGAAACGGCCGCCGGCTCTTTCAGATGTGCCTTGATCTGAGAGAGAAGAGTTACAGTTCACGACGCGGCCTCAAGAGCAACGAGGCGACGCTCATATTAATATATGTATATCCGTTAGACGTATACATTAAGTAAGAAAAGGGGGAAAAAGCAGGCGTACCTCTTCAGTGACATCGTCTGCGTCCGTGCACACGTCTTCCTTTCCCTTCTCGTCTTCCTCCAGAGTCATGTCCTTGAAGCAGGACACGGTCTGCTGCCAGCCGAGGGGCTCGGCTTCGTTGGGGGTCAGCGGCAGCGCTCGGTTCTCTTCCGGAGGACAAAGAGCCGAGCTGTCGGCGCCGCGGTCCGCCGCACCGAGGAGCTGCTCCCGTGTGGCCGCGGGGGAGGTGTCCTCTGTCGCTTCGGGAGAGAAACAAGAGTCACGTGAACTGCCGATGCAGCTACTTGAGGCTGGACCGGGACCCCCTTGGTCTCCCGGCGGTTCTGGAGAGTTCTGGAAGGAGAGTCTCTCCCGAGCAGCCCGTGGCATGTAGAGGGCTTTGTCCGGCCTCTTCGGTCCTCTGCCTCGCGACGGGAAGGATGATCTGGTCTTGGCGCCGCCACCCATCTCCTCCCTGTTTCTCAGGGGCTGTTCACAGAAGCTGTCGTTGCCCTCCCAGTCACCGACTTCCTCTTCCACAGCCCTACAGGAAAACACGAAAGGTTCATCTTAACTTATTCTCCATGAATTTAAAAGCAATTTAAAACAATAAACTATTTTTGTATACTTCACTGGCAAACTGCACATAATAAGTGGTAAATTGTACATCAAATAGCCACGATGTGGTCTGTTTTCAGCACCGTAGCTCGGCATGGCAGACCACCACCCTGCGGCACCAGCTGTCCCCGACTGAGAAGGTGGCGAGCTCCGGCAGGTCCTCCGTGGTCCTGTGGATCAGGTACCGCAGTCTGCTCGGCAGAGGTGGGAACAGGAGCACGCTGACGGGGACACGGAGGGCACGTCAACAGAGAAAGACGTTTTTATTTTGACACTTTAAAAAGCAACTTCCTTCTGTACGGATTTTCAAGATACTTAGTTTTGAGGATTTAATATAATATTCATAATATAAATCACAGGCGTCTCATTAATGAGGCCCATTATTAACAATTAAAGTGTATCCAACAGGATGAGACCTTCAGGTTGTAAAGCCCTTTGTCCTTTGTAATAAATAGCATTATGTATATATATATATATATATATATATATATATATATATATATATATATATATATATATATATATATATATATATATATATATATTTATTAGTGTGAGGCATTAAAAGAGTGAGTATAACGAGTTGAATAGTCCGAGGGTCTGGTCTTTTGAATAGTTATTGCAGCATTTTACTGTATGTATTAATTAATAATAATAGTGCATGTAGCATGTTTTAATAAATGACATGAGTACTGAAGACAATATGCAAACGAAACAGGGTTTCTGTGCCAGATGTCTCAGAGTTTAAACGTTTAAATAAATAAAGTTTAAAGCTCGGGACCTCAAGTTTAACGCACGGTAAAACTATACCGGAGTTTAAAACAGCGCTTATCGCATGTCGTATTTCCGGTCGGTGACGTAACACCAGGTGCACGCTGACGTCACCTCTGGCGGCGGCTCTGCTGCAGGTAGACTTCCAGCTCCTCCTTGACATCATGCAGGAACACGCTCTCCTGCTTTGGGAGGTAAAGGCCATCGAAACACGGAAACGCCAGGGTGGCCAGAGAGAGGCACGGGTCCTCCTGTGGGCAAGTGCACGTGTTACTGACCTCCCCCCACGTGAGCATCATCATCATCATCGTCACGAGCCCAACGACACTCACCGGGACCGTCTTACCGTTAAAGTGCGAGTTGCTGTGTGGAGGTCGCGTTAAGTCACAGGCGGCAGCTGATCACAGTGGGCATCTTCGATCATTCAGCTTCCGGAAGTAGATGTTTCTCCAGCGAAATATCCGGTCTGACTTTTTCACAATAAAAGCCTGCACATTTTTTTTTTTTTAAACATTCAAAAAACTATTTTACTATTATTTATGTGGTAATAAAAATATTCAAACCAAAATAACATAAAGATCCTGAAAGTCATTATAATGAGGTACCATCTCATAATAATTACTTGTGAGATAGTCCTAATTATGAGATATTATGATAGTATTTCAAAATGATGACCTAATATCAGTCATAATTGAGACTGAGATGCTAAGTCCTAATTATGAGATAGTATCTCATGACTTACAGGATCTTAATGGGCTTCCATTGTTTGAAACCACTGCCTACACAAAATACTACCACTTATTCTCTTCAAGGCCAAAGCCACTCTGGTTTTTGAAATAAAGTTAAACACAAGGAGTTATACACCTTTCGGGCAGAAAAAGGCTATTTATTTAGATAAAACAGAACAATATTTGTAAGAAAAGTAAACCAGCTGCATCAAACACCAACAATAGCAATCATCTGTGGTGTTGAGTGTTTAAGGTTTCTGTGGTGTTTGGGGATCACGAAAAAGGAGATGACATTCTCAATATAGATGGTGGATCGATGGTGGAATATGATTTGGGAGATTTAGTGATGTTGGACTAGGACACCGATGGAATTTTCTCAAAATCTACCAGGTTACGCTGTTATATGATGACGGACGTACAAACAGTATACATGCTCCACCTGTCACAAAAATCCATGTGCATATTTCTCAAGACATGACATGATCCCCCCCCAAAATAAGTCATATTTATGCACTGATAAAAAACAACAACATTTGCCTCAAAAAAGGCTACAACCAGCATGTTAACACGGTGGGTCACTGCCCATAACAGGATTACAGTTTACACTTACCAACAACTCCATTAACAGTTAATTGGTGACTGAATACATAATTGGACTTTATATTATTTGCAAAAACATACACAAGTGAAATCACTTATATTTACCATGGTCAAAAAGTGGCATTTAACACAATGGCACTGTTCATAAAGACTTGCCAGGATCAACTGGGACATGATTGTTTCATCACTGCGTAGATATAAAGACATGAAAACACATTTATGATCATATGCGGATAGGCAGACAGTAGATTACTTATAAATAACAGAAAAGAATCAGACCAAAAGTATATACATCCATTCAGGAGAAGCGGACATCTGAACATGTGCTGCCAGACAGATGATTAGTATCTGGTCAGGGTCTTCAGCCTAGAGGGGGGGCAGAAAGAAAGAAGAGCAGTCTCATAAAGAATAGCCAATGAATATTCTAGTGTTCTATATTTTATGTTTTGACCACTAGATAGTCATAATTATGATGGCATTAAAAGTGGCCAGTGATCCATTCGACCAGCTATAAAGACAATGTTTCATGGCTGACATTAAGGGAAATGCCAATATCTTGAGTTAAGGGCTAAAATGTCAAATTGGAGCTCCCAAAAAAATGACAGACCTGATTTTTCAATAAAAATACATCAGAAAGACTTTATACCCACAGTTCTTTATCTTCCAGAACCAATACTTCTGTCTTCATAGATGGTAATTTCAACCTAGAAGATAGCAAGTTAAGGGAAATACACAACTCGAGATGCACATTTGCTTGCATAGTTAAAGCTACGGTTGGTAATGTTCTTACATGGTTTTTTATTTTACTTGCACTCAAACAGAAATCAATAAATCAAAAGGCACTGAAAAAAAAAAAATCAATCACCTGTGGCTGTTACAGGACAGCAATAAGCCCCATACCTGCATGTTGACCTACTTACTAGCTTAACAGCTGTGTATACTACTGGTTTACGTTCTTTATAATATGTAATATGGGAACACTAGGGTAAGTATTTTGGTTGGATAATTCTTAATCTAGTGGCCTTTCTCAACATAACCAACCTGAGCTTCAGCCAATATTTACTTTTTCTTCACCAGGTTATGCCAGCTTTGTTTAAATTGACTACCAAATGTATGGAGCCATGTACCGTATATTTCTCTCACGTTGAGAAGACTCCTTTTAGAATAAGTGTGTACAATTAGGCACATGTCAAAGAATAACCTGGTACAGCATGTAGATGGAAATATTATCAGAGGAGCCGAGCAACATCGCCAAAACTACAGGTTAGCCTAATTTTACATCAGTATATCGTCAATACTTTTCTACCCTACTGTATACTGCTATAAGTCAGGTGAAGGATACGACTCTGAGGCCTCTCTCTATGGGGTCAGTCAACAGCAAGCCCCTGGGAGCATATATCTTCTCATTCTGGTCCTTAATGTACCGAGAAATCTTCTTTAACACCTGCACAGACAGACAGCAGAACACACATTTAAGATATACATTGTTAGGTAGATCTGTCCAGCCCCCCAGAGAAAAAAAAAAGAGGAGCAAAACACAGCATAACTTTGAAAGGGTTTTACCTTTTCATAGTGCGTTTCCATACAGAGGAATATTGTATAGGCAGTGAGACAAGCCAGGCAGCCCTCCAAATAAGACTTCCCCCCTAGTTTCTCTGCCTCTGCATACAAGTTGTTGAGGGTCTGGATGGTTTCATCAAACTGCTGCTTATCGAGCTGAAACAGTTGAGATATCAAACACAATATTTTAACACCCAGTCAACAATCACAGCATCCGTGCAGAAACGACACTTACCCTCGACTCGAGCTCAGAGGGGAACTTGGTCTGGAACTTGGAGATGGTTCCTGAGCCGTAGTCCCTCTGGACAAACACCTTGGAGGAGACAGCCGGCTGCCGGAGGTCCTGTAAACTGTGGGTCTGGACCAAGAATCTCAAATTAGGCGGCGGTCTATGGTGAAGAACACCGGTCTTAAAGCTGTGAGGCTTATACACAAACAGCTGTAAAGACTTCAGTCAACAGTACACAAGCTACGATGGTTAGCAAGCTAATAGCCACCACAACATGTTATATTGGGCCGATGGCAGTGACCACACATGTCACGTTGACACGGACGTTAGCTACTGCGTGACATTACGGAACAATAGCACAAAATAATATCACATAGAGGGAAACACTACGATCCGCCCGTGAGCTAATATTAGCTTACGTTAGCTAATAGCACGTTAGCTCGCGATAGCTGACGTGGAAAGTAAAGTTAGCCTTTAGCACCGTCCGGATCAATAAACCCCTGTAAAGCTGGTCACGTTCAACATGTAGGCATCCAATTACAAGTAACACTTAAAAAACTAAAAACTCCCCCACGTCACGTCAATAAAAACACCTTACCTCAGCCATGGTGGACGGTATCCTGTCGCTAGCTGGTGCGCATGCGTATCGACGCTCTAGCTTCATCGACCCATTGCGACTTCCGGTCCTTTGTTTTCAGAATAAGAGTGACGTTTGCACAAACATCAACAAGGGATCTGAGTGATGTGCACGACTAACAAAGCTATTAATTAAATGTGTTTCAATTGCTTTTTGTCGAAGGTGGAGGGGCACCGCTTTGAATACAGGCTCAACTCCTCAGAAGGGCTCATGTTTGTCAGATACGACAGTCTGAGTATGGAGGAGCTTTACAAAATGTAATAAAAGCTTTCCCCCCCAGTTATTGTCAGAGAAAATCAAAGCTACCTATAGATGATCACTCAAGTGACATTGCTATAAACAGGCGTGTATGTAACCAGTCATGCTTGCAAAGTTGAGCAGAGGTTTAGTTTTCCCAGAGAACTGGCATTCACTATTTGTGCCAAATCAAGAAGAGTATATTACAAGAAAAGTACTGACATTTTATATGAAACCCAGTTTTATTACATTTCATAAAATATTTTTGACTACCTGTTGACTTTTGGAACATGACACATGTTCGCAGGTAGAAGCTTTTTTTTAAACGTAAATATTTTTGGCACAACATACCACGCTTTACCATGACTTGTATGATGGGGTTATTTGGGGGGATTTTTTCCAATAGGTTTATCATAAATAATAAACTCATTCAACAGTTGCCATTAAACAAAGTGGGATCTCACATCAGCCTACAACTAAAATACACTTTGCATACAAGTGTATCACATGAAAGAGATTAAAGATATGCTGGACTGGGTGGATAAATTCACCTGGGGTGCAATATTATTCTAGTAAGCAAAACATGAAACAAAGCATGGGTTAGGTAGCCACTGTGGAAAATAAAATTCTATAAAAAGTAACTTGGATTTAGTAGCATAGCTACTCTTAGAAAATGGAGACACTTCATAAAACATATACCACTTTGGACCCACTTAACAGAGCACTGCATCCAACTACAGTTACAATAAAACCTTCCAATTTAAAGCAAAAGAAAGTCACAGAACTAAGGGTTTGCAAGAGACTTTATTGAAATCATAGTTTCATGAATCAAATCTGGATCGTTTGCTGTATTTAGTTAGTCGAATAGACCGAAGCCCATGTCGTCATCTGATGCCTCAGACTCCTCCTTCACCTCCTCCTTGGCAGCTGGAGCGGCTGCGGTGACTGCGGCTGCTACAGGTGCTGCTGCGACAGCAGCAAAAGCAGACGGGTCAGCCAGGAAGGCCTTGACCTGTGAGGACAAAGGAACATTTTAGTTTTCCAAGTGTAAAACACACAACTATAACACTGAAGCTCATCCTGCACGCCAACAAAGACACAAGTCCTGATGTCACGAGCAAGGGGGAAGGAGTAATCCGTCCTTAAGAATAGGTGTGAACATATTTCTGGGGTTCAACTTATAATTGTCTGAAACACTACGTGCCTGGCAGTCAAAGAGGGTGACTGACAGGTATAGCGAGGAAACAGGTTAGTGTTTGCAGGGGGAACGACAAAGCAGTACCGCACAAGCTGCATTGTAACTTATCCTGCTTCTTGGCCATTTGGTTCAACAGTTCATCACAAGTTGTGATGTCACAAGCATACCTTGTCTGCCAGGGGGAAGGAGTAATCTGTCTCAACAGCGACAGCCAGGACTCTCTTGTAGCCATTGATGACAGAGTGGGGGACGGAGGCCAGAGTGGGGTAGCCGATCTCCAGACACACACTAGCGATGTTCCTCACACCCTGAAAGGAAATTATGGTTAAATTAAATATTCAAGCCATTTTTACCAACTCAACCAATTGTTAGTTTCGAGGATGTATTTCTAGTTACAGTCGCAGCTTCTCACCTCCAGGAACTTGGCATGCAGAGAAGCCTCTGTGATGTCGAGCACCTCAGGGCTGTAAACACTGCCATTGTCATACACCTGCTGGATGTTGAGTCCGTAGGAGAAGGGTGAGATGTTCAGCATGTTGAGGAGCGTGGCCTCGCTGGCACCAACCTTGTCACTAGTCTTGATCAGACCGACGTCACTCTGGGTGGGGACAGAATTGTTTTTTTAATTAGACGCAAGCATTTTGATGGCCATCATTAGACAACCAGTCAAATTCCAAATGCAGTATTAATAGTTTACAAACTTACCAAGATTTCAATGGTTCCCTTTGAGATCTTTGTGGTGATACCCAGAGCCTGGAAGAAAGAAGTCTTCTCAGGACCCAGACCAGTGTTCTGGGCCGGCACTGTCACATCACATGGGGCGATTGCTCCAGCACGGGCTGCTGCAGGCACCTGGAGTATTGATGACAGTTTAGCATGCTACTCTGCTGGGGGGGAACCGGAAGAGTAGGGTTGAAAATATATTTCTGGGGGTTCAACTTTATAATTGTCTGAAACACTACGTGCCTGGCAGTCAAAGAGGGTGACTGACAGGTATAGCGAGGAAACAGGTTAGTGTTTGCAGGGGGAACGACAAAGCAGTACTGCACAAGCTGCATTGTAACTTATCCTGCTACTTGGTAATTTGGTTCAACAGTTTATAACAGTCATACAATATGACTGAAAAAGTGTGTGGCGCATTTAGTTCAAACAAATGCAGTCAATTAACAGCTTTAAAATATTTAAACCAGTGTGAAGATTTTTAATTGTGTTCTTACTCAAATGTTAAAGCACATTACCTTGTTGTGCAGCAGCAGGTCCCGAACCTCAGCCAGATCCTCCTTGGTGAAGACAAAGCCCACATTTCCTTTAATGTGAGGCAGAAGCCTATCAAATTATGGAATTAACTGTTACAAAATGTGCAGATTATAATTTCTCCAACTAAATGAAGTTTTTTTTTTTTTTTTTTTTTTTTTTTAATTGTCTGAAACACTACGTGCCTGGCAGTCAAAGAGGGTGACTGACAGGTATAGCGAGGAAACAGGTTACTGTCTGCAGGGGGAACGACAAAGCAGTACTGCACGAGCTGCATTGTAACTTATCCTGCTACAAGTTTGTTTTTTGTTAAGTAGGTGAAGTACTGGACTCACTTCTCCAGGGCAGCGTTGTTCTCCAGGTGGCCACGAATGGCTTTGCGCATCATGGTGTTTTTACCCATCAGCACCACGGCCTTGCCCCGCAGAGACAGCCGGATGGTCTGCATCTGCTTGGAGCCCACGTTGTCTGCGCCCACGACGAAGCATTTTGGATAGTCGTCCAAAAGTTGCTGCAAATTAAAAAAATAAAAAAGGCAAATTGAATCAAGTGTATATACACACACACAGATGTGTAACATGTGTTGGTATATAATAACGTTTCTATATATATATATATATATATATATATGTCAAATACAAACTGACATGAGCCACGTCCTACTTACGATTATTTTCAAAAAATAGTTGGACTTCCACGTGGCCCTGTCTTCCCTGGGCATCTTTGCAGTGCTTCCAAGGATCGCTATACAGCTGGTTTAAAGACACGGTGTTACCTGCACGCAAACAAAACGTGCATTAGAAGCAGAAACGACGTCATATGCGCGCTACACCGCGCCATGCGGCCGGCTAGCAGCTAGCTAGCGGCCTATTAGCAGGCCGCAACCACGTCACGTCTCTTAACCGTCCTTTGCGGCAAAAAGCAGCGCGAGGCGCTTTAACCCACGCGGACATACACCCAGAAGGCCACACTCCTAATTATTATTTAAACGTTTATTAGTTTTCCTTTTCTGAAAGCGAGCGGGCAGATTCTTACCTCACAAAGTAGGGTCGCGTGAAAGAAAGAGACTGAGCAACTGCGCGAGGAGCTTATATACCCAACTCAAGTGTCCAATCACGAAGGAGCGGTGGGCGTCACCTCCCGCCCATTGGCTGCCCGCCATGTCAATCACGTCGGTTGACTGTTAACCCAGAAAAGGTTGGTTTAACGTCCGTGGTGTTCTGAAGCGGTAACTCGGGAAAGGAAATGCCGACATTAACGATGGGGCGGCCGGCTCCGAAGCTTCCGTCAGAGATCTGGAGCCAGGTGTTCGGGTACCTGTCTGCGGAAGACAAGTACAGTGTCCGGGCATCCAGCAAGTACTTCAAAAAGCTCGCGGACCACAGGTCCCTCTGGAAAGACTGGTCCGTGGTCCTGGGGCTTCGGGAAAGCTCGTACAACCGTGGGTTCTGGGCCTCCCTTCGCCGCAGGGAAGTCGCCAGCGTGGTGTTGAGGGGCTCCCAGGCGGAGGACTGGGAGCGAGCCGCCGTGCTCCTTCCTTCCCTCACCACCGTGGTAGTGGAGCACAGCTCCCACGCGAGCCTCGGCAGCGTGGCGCAGGTGCCCAACCTGAAACGCCTGGCTTTCAGGAGCAGTCGCATTTACCTGATGCCCGACGCGGCCCCGGCGGCTCGACCCCAGCAGCTGACCCAGCTCAGCATGTGTGACGTCACGTTTCCCAGTGCAGGACTGGACGGATTCATCTCTGCACTCACCCAGTTTACAAATCTGACCTCTCTGGCCTGCCATCACTTGGGGATCTTGGAAGACACCATGTGGATGGTTCACTCCATACTCAACTGCCTGCCCAAGCTGAAGCATCTCTCGCTGGCCGTTATGCAGACGCCGCGCCCCCTTCAACGTGTAACCAGACCCAACCCGAGACCCTCTGGAGGAGCCGCGGTGTTGTCCAGCCTGGAGATCATCGACTGCATAGGTGATTCATTACCTGAAGACCTGATGAGGCTGATGCCCGGCCTGGAGACTCTCGCTGTTTTCCACAAGCATCAGGAAATGCCCGGGAGACGTCCATCAACCAACAGCCATCACCTGAAGACATGGCTGAGGCGCCTCCCTCAACTGTCCACCTTGGTGGTCGCCAAGGGCCCACCTGTGAAGAAGTACGTGGCCTCCATCCCCGCCACGGTGACCCGTCTCACGCTGTGCGTCACGGGACTGTCCTCGGAGGACATGGCGGATGTAGCGAGGCAGGTGCCAG
>NC_046970.1:2227500-2300000 GCF_009769545.1 Cyclopterus lumpus | reverse complement strand
GTTGTGGTAGTCCTTCTCACAGTACGGCTGCCCCTCGCGCTCAAAGAAGTTCCTGGAGCCGATCTCCTCCTGGCAGTGGGTGCACACAAAGTGCTCGGGGTGCCACGTCCGGCCCATGGCCGTCACCACCTGGTGTGGGGAGACACGAGAGGTGTGTTCAAGTGAAACGAGCTTCCGGGAGGAAGAGAAAACAGCTGCAGTCGTGCATGCACGAAAACAAAAAGGGGATAAAACAGCAGCATCGCAACCGTTATATAGTCAAAATAGTCAGGATTCACATGAATCTCAAAGCATGCACGTGTAAATCCAGTCGGTACACCAACTGAAGCTTTCGACGTGTCCCGACTGGTGTGGGTGGGATCCTCACCTGCCCAACAATGGGTTTCTTGCAGGCTCCACAGACCCCTTTGGCCACCGTCTGGACCCCCAGTCTGTTGAGGTCAGACTGCAGGCTCCCCAGCATGTTGTCCAGCTTGTTGGCTGGTTTCGGGGGACCGGTGGGGGAAGTCTTTCCTTGGGACTGGATCTGACGAAATACCACAAGGAGGCAATCACGATATCGCTCTCCATAATTTTGGACTTACCTTCTTGCCCCATCACATCATTTTGCATACATCACATACAATGTGTTCATGTAACTGCCTTTGGGAATGTGTAATAAGCCACCAGGGAAGAAAATGATCTCATCAAACCTAATCCATGTTTGCAGGCTTTTGACGATGACAACATTGTGTGTGTGTGTGTGTGTGTGTGTGTGTGTGTGTGTGTGTCTGGCTGCACCAAACACAGATCTTCTCAGATGGTTATTGGAGCTTTATGACTCTTGAATTCCACTGAGAGAGAAAATAGCACCTCTACTCCATGTATACACACCACACACACACACACCTAAACTACCTCAGTAAAGACACACACAGTTCCTAAAGAAGGGATGGTACAGGACTTTAACTTCCACCTGCTGGTATCTAACCGAGGGCGACCCGTTGACGGAAGTCCAGGGGGAGCCGCTCTAATTATAATGGTGGTGGTAACTGTGCCGTCATGTGGCAGATGAGGTTGCAGTAGCAGTGCGAGCCAGCCATTCCTGTGCATGGCAGGACAGGTTAACAGGAGCACGGGGTGGGGGGGGGGGTTACACTCCTCCTGCCTCTAAGCTTGTAAACTCTCCTCTCCACTCTGAACACACGGCGTCAGATGTCAGAATTAGAAAATGCTCTCACTCTCTCCAGCCTGAACGTCGGCAACCACCACGACCTGGATTCACACAAAGCATTAAAGAGACTACCGGCTGCAACGTGGCGTGAAGGGACACCAGCGGGCAGAAACAGAGCTTCAAATGCTCGGATTATGAACCAAATAAACCCGAAAACACACTCGAGGGAAAAGAAACTCAAAGTTTAGAAGAAGGTCAGAGAAGAGGAAGAAGAAGGGTGATCCATGCCTGCATTGGTGGGAAGACGGGGTCATACTCAGTCTGACAGCCCACTGATACAAAGACCTTGGGGGGCGGAGGTGGCGTGACAGGCTTTGGAGGGGGGCTAGGTGATGGAGGGGGCTGGACAGGGGGAGGCGTGGGCTCCCTAGGGGGAGGAGGAGGTTCCTTGGGGGGAGGAGGGGGAGGTGGAGGTGGAGGGGGAGGAGGAGGGGGAGGAGTAGGTTCCTTGCGGGGAGGAGGGGGAGGTTCTCTAGGAGGGGGAGGGGTCGGAAGGGGAGGAGGTAGTGGTGGGGGAGTCTGCTTCACTGGGGGGAACTTTTTGGGTGCTGGGGGAGATTGTGGAGGGGGGAGGATTTTCCTCTGTGGGGCAGGTGATTCTGGAGGGATGAGGATCTGGGAGGAAGAAGGAGAAAGGAAACAGCAAAGAGGAGAGAGCAGATAACAAAAACAGAGGTCAGAATAAAAAGGAAAGGAAACGGTGAACGACCAACTGAATCGTTTAAACTGACTAAAATAAATATGTTTGAATTAATTAATATTTGCCAGTCAAAAGGCCAAACATAAACCAAACCATCAGAGTTGGTTCAACATGGTGCCAGAGGAGCGCCGGCTCCTGTCTACCTTATCCACAGACGGCTGGACCCAATCCTCTCGTGTCCGCTGGGGGTTGGACATGACGATGACTCCCTCGGTCATCCAATCATCTGGCGGTGGTTTACGCTTGCGCTCCACTCGCCCGATTCCAAGCTTCCCCTGCAGCTCCTCTATAAGTCGGTCTTGCGAGTTGCTCTTGTTCACAATGACCGGTCCCATTTTACGTCGCAACATCCCCTCCCTGAACATGGGATGCACATTGGAGGTTTCTTTGGTGCGGCGGATAACCGACTTGAGCTAGAGAGTAGAAGACACGAGGGAGGTTTGGGAAGCTGGGGTTGTGCCGTTCACCAGAAAGTCTGCGTTGGGTTGCAAACACAAGCAGGACAGGCACTCATGTATCCAATCAAACGAGCCTGCGGAAGCAAAGCGCAGCCCTCCATTCAAAGTCATACACCTGGGTGTCTGTGGCACGGCATGCTGGATAGCGGAGCTCAAGACAACACAAGTCTGTCACAAAATGCTTGCTCATAATTCTGCACGTGCCAAAGCAAGGCCAAAGATCAAAGAAGCAAAGCTCTCGTAAGTTCTTTTTTAATGCATGTGCATGTTCTTAGTGCATAAATGCATTAGCAATAGAAAAGATATTCACCCTCCTGTCTCTGTATTGACACCATCAGTGATTTTTTTTTTGCATCAGCCATTGGTTGCGTAGAAATGAGCGTCCACGCCCTGTGACTAACACAACCATGTGGACTGAAGCAAGTCGGAGCGTGCGGAAACATCCTTCGAGCAAAGCTTTCGACATCAGCTACAAACTTCTCCGTCAAGCCATTTTGTACTGTGCAATGACACCACATGCATCACACCACATAGATGGACGAAGTCCTCTTCATCAAGACACTCCTCGAGTATTTGAGCTGCTCTCCCAATATAAGCTTATTTAGGCAACTAGAGATACACTCTGCTTGAACAGTTGTCCAACGCAGCCATTGATTCATCTCATCTTAGGGCACACGGCCAAGTAATAGAAAGACACGGACGAATAATAGCGTCTTTAGCCTTTTTTAATGCCTGCAACTTATTTTGGGAGAGTCAAGTCGAGAGTCCTACTTGGCCAGAAGCAGATAGTCGCTCGACAGCAGAGGGCTGCTGTGTGGGAAGGTCCAGCGTTGCATCCGGTGTGCCGGGGCAGGTGGAGGGGGTGAAACACTCATCCATCCAGCTGGACTCAGTCATGGGGGTCAGGGTTCCCTCTCGGTAAGTTCCATCTTCCTCCTCCCAAGAGCCGTCTTCATCTCCGGGCACAATGGAAGCAGGAGGTTCACTCTTTTGGGAGGAGTCGGGAGCTAAGAGTTTGTCTAGGGCATCGTCTAATAGAGGTTCCCGACATGGCCAAGGCAAATCCAGCATCCCCTCTCCCTGCTTTTCTGTAGGAGGGAGAGGCGGTACAGCTGGAACTGGTGAAGCTCTGGGACTGCTGGTACCTGGAACTGTGTAATACTTTCTGGTGAATGAGGCGGGACTTGAAAGCCTCGGAAGTATTACTGGGCAAGCAGTCACGGGCAATGCTTCTGGACTCTTGGATACACTTGCTGAAGTGGAGGTATCAGGGACCGTCCCAGGACCTGCAATCTGTGGAACTGGACTTGAAAGGCTTGGAATTGACACTGGACGAGCTGTTCCAGGACTAACACTTTTCGGGACAGTTACCAGACTAGAAGTATTATGGACTGTCACTGGACTTGAAAGCCTTGTAACGGTCACTGGACTCGCAGTCTTTTTATTGTCTTCTGGGGTATGACTTGTAGGAACTGGACTGGAGCTTTTAGGGCTTGGATTCTTGAATGACTGACTTAGATTGGAGCATTTAAGATTAGGTGGACTGGGACTCTTGGTTCTATGAATGGGACTGGGGTCTCTAGACAATGTAACAGCACGAGAGCTCTCTGAAACAACTACCTGCCTGTAGCTGATGGCAGCGGGTCCCGGACTAGAACTGTTGCCTCGAGTAACCGGGCTTAAGCTTTTTCCCAAAGGACTTGAGGCTTTACTAGCAGAGCTACTGAGGCTCTCCTCATGAGTGATCTCAGACGTGCCACCGGCATCTATCTGGTTGATCTGGAGGCTCTTGGACGATGCAATGACGACTGTGGAACCGGCCGAAGATGATCCATCTTCATCTATGTGGAGCTCCAATGGGAGAGAAGTGAAACTAGAAGGTAGAAGAGTATCCACTGGACCGCTATTAGGATTGATAGGCGGCGCTGTTCCTGGGGAACCAGCGACCAATGGAAGGTCTACAGCCTCCTGATTCAGAGACGACTGAGAGCCAGACTGAGTCGGGTGCATTAATGTAAGGATTGCAATGTACGAACAAAGACGAGACATGAACAGTGGTAGAGAAAAGAGAAAGAGACTGGAATGAACAGAAAGGTTCACTCAATTATGTTCAAGTAATCATTCCTGAGATACGACATTAATTAACTTAAAATACATTTAGTTTCACGTAAGTTGAACGTTTTCATCTTCACACAGAGAACTCATATTGGTTTGCATTTTGTTTCGTGGTCAACATATGTTGATGTTGCTGCGTCGGCCCCATAACTTCCTCTATGAAGGTGACAAACAAAATTGCACCGTCAAAGAAATGTTGCACAACGAATTCTAATCATCAAGTGTGACGACAACTCAAAGCTAATTTTAAATGAAGTGTCAGTTGTCAATTCTGGGTCAGTTTTAAAATATTTTGTTGGGATTAAACATAAACTAGTTTAAAATAAAAAAAGGGAAGGTTAAAAAGCACCAGCCGCTTCATTTCTGCTTTTGCAACACTGACGAAGGTGACGGGGTGTCAGTGAAATCTATGGGGACGGTAAAACCGAAGAATATCCGTTTCAAGGTAAACATCTCCCCACGACCATACTCACATTGCTCTGGACTTTAAAGTCGGACAGGGAGGCCATGAGCTCATCCAGCTCCCGCGTGGCGGAGGAGGCCGACATGCGGGCTTGCTGCTGAGCCGGAGTTTCCTCTTGTCCGTCTGACACAACCAGCGGCGTGAAACTGAAGACGGAGAGAGAGAGAGCGCGCCACATCGACCTCATTCACGGGGCTTAAAAGTGACATTAAAAAGCCACAAGTTATTTCTGTGTTTGCCGTAAACAACTGTGTGGCTTACGTGGGTGAGGGCACGGCGTTCTCCAGCTCATCCAGGAGGCTCTCCACACTCGGCCGCACGTCCTCTATTCCCCGAGTGCCGGCGTTGCGTTTGGGCTTCTCCAACACGGGCGGAGCCGCCTTGCCCGACGTAGAGACGCCGTTCTCCTGGACGTGGTGGATGACGCTGCTGGCAGGCAGTGGGGGAGCCGCTTCTTCTATTACAGGAGAAAATGCTCATTTCCTTCACGGGTCCACAGTGCACACAGTGTGTCAATACAGTGGAGAGGAGGGAGCCACAAAAACAAGTGCCGAATGGAGACGCCGAGAACGTCCGAGAAACACGAGAGAGCATTTGACGAACTGTGACGCAATCCCCCGGTGTACCTTCTGTGGGGAAGGCGGGGGTGCTCTGCTGCACAGCGTTGAGCTCCAGCAGCAGGCGGTCCAGCTCAGACAGGTTGCTGCCCAGGGATGAGTTCATGGCAACAGCGGATGACTCACTATTCTTCTGCTTATTAGGGAAACTGCACAGAGAAGAACCAATAGGTATTATGAACAGAGCCGAGGACTGAGAGAGACGCTGGCTCACAGATGAGTCCACAGGCAAATGGAGGTTTTGTTAAGTTCAACCGAAATTCTGAGCTTCCCGCGCTTTGAAAGACGTCCTGAGACCAGTAATTTAAAATATAAAGTATTTAATAAAAGAATAAGGATCGTAAGCATATATTTCTGTCCCAACCTGTCCCACAGGCTATAATAACGATTTATATGAATAAAAATCAGTTTAAATAGTTAACTGTCTACCGCCTTCACGTGAGAGGACAAATGCCTTACATTTGCCTAACAGTACAAGGAGGCGGACTTCTCTAAGCAATAAACCACAATGCTACTTCCCTTATCTCTTCCCTTTTCGGCCCTAAACAGTAAGATGGGCTCCTTCAAAATAAAAGCCTATCTTCCAGTCTCTTAGGGAGACCACTACTTTGACCACGCCTCCTTGGATCAATACATTCCATTCATACCTGAGTCATCTTTATAGTTATGATAACTATAAAACAATCAGCATACAGTTACAATAATACTTATTCAGTGATTACACCTTTACAGTAACATACTTATACAGTGACACTGACTTTTCTCCCATGTTTCCCAAACACATTCCTTCAGATATATTCTTCATAATATCCCTTATTGATTATCATATCTTTCTTATGTATTCATTTAAAACATGGACTTTCCTATTTACATGTGCAAGTATATATAAAAAACCATTACAACCAGTTTCTAGTCGGGTGATTTGCGTGTCAAAAAGATTTCCACGCATCACGATGTTCCCCCTTTTAATGGCCTCCCTGTCATTTGCAAAATACGGTCGAGGATTACCACAAAAATGCTGCCAAGTAAAGTCATCTATAAGAGTTATATAAGTTACTTTGCATAGATATGTAACCACTGTTGATCCAACTGGTCCTACCTGTACACGTGGTCCTCTTCCCCAATGGGCTGAGTCGGACTGGCGCCGTCTCCAGACCACGGGCTGAGGGACTGAGGAGAGGAAGGGAAGTCACTTCAGAGCGGGTGTAAATTAAATGTTTTTCATCTTTCACTTGCGAAAACAATAAGCTGTTACCTCTGCTTCTTCAAGTCCGTTTAGCTCAGAGTGTGCGGGCGGGGCTTGGGGTGCAGAGCAGAGGTCTTGCTGGTTCTGACCCCCAACAGGGAAGGAGTAGGCGGTCTCGTCAGACAGGAAGAGCGGACGCTTGGAAATGTGGGATGTTGTGGACTCGAGGTCCGCCAACAAAGCATCTGCGGGAATACAAAACAAAGATTTTATTTGATTTTTTACTTCATCACAGGTCTGGAGCTAAAGTGTTCCCTCAGACCGGGTTGGGTGAAAGGACATGTTTGCATGCACACACACACACACACACACACACACACACACACACACACATACACACACACACAAGGTCAAAAAGCCAATGTGCTCTGACATCAGGTTGTAAAAGTTGAATCATGCAGACTGTCATTGCCACTCCTTTGGTTACTCATTGACCCCGAGTCTGCCTGGAGATATGAGACCAGAGTCTGCAGCCGGGTCCACGTCCTCATACGAGCCGTCTACACAACAACAGGCCACCGCGCGAAAGGGGTTACGTTCTATTTTTAAAGAAACACGGGCCAGGAAAACCACCAGTAGTGTCTCTAACCAGCAGGTAGAAGGACACGCACCATTACTGGGGACTCAGACGGTAGAACTGGACACTCGGGCTTATTTTAGCGCGCTCACTCACCACAGCAGTGTTTAGTTTCTCTTGCAGAATTTCACAAGTCGAAAAAAATAAATAACTTAAACAAACTTAATCTAACAATTAGTACAAAAATAACGGCGTAAACGTTATTACATATTTTTCCATTACAGCAATGTATTTGAGGCTGTTAAGGACGATTACGTTGTCAATATCATAAATTATGTTATGTTTTTAATATTCTATATAAAAATATATCCTAAAATAAAAGCAGCGGGAATGAAAGACGAAACCAAAAGATGAAGTAACGTGCAGAGGAGACATACCTCAGACTATAAAGACAAGGAGATACACCCAGGGAAGTGAAGACGAGATAACAGAGGATGAAGAAGAAGAAGAAGGATTCCCAAACACACAGTCTGCCAGGCAGGAACTGCCTTTCTTAACTCTACCATCAGCATGAAAGATGAGGAGGAGGAGGAGGAGGAGGAGGAGGAGGAGGAGGAGGAGGAGAGTGGGGTGCAACTGAGAGCAGAGGAGAGGGTCAGGGTAAAGAGGAGGAGGGTTTAAATGAATGACGGTGGGTTCGGGTCAACCCCTCCTGCCCAAAAGTACTGCCTGAAAGGTGGAGTAACAGATACTCACGCAAACGACTGCCCTCCCAGGACGAAGCGGCCCGACTGTGGCGAGACGAGCGCGTTGCTGCAGGTGGCGGAGAACGTTGTGAAATGAGGAAGGTGGAGGGCTCTTATCGACAGAGGCAAGGCCGGCTCAGGGAGTGGTTTCGCCCAAGGTATCTGGAGGTGGACTCGGCCCCTCCTTCACAACATCGGCACGCTCCTCGTGACTCACCTCAGTCTCACCACGTTTTGACGTTACGTGACATTTTGGATTTAAGTTTAACGAGGATTATTAAGATATGATCTCATTTGGATGCGAGGTTTAGCAGAGTATCATCAGCAGTGAGGTCACCGGACTGCAGTGTGTTCCAGACTGACAGGAGACAGGTCCACTTGGCCCTACTTAGCGTGGTTAGCATGGTTAGCATGCCAATTGACTAGGTTTCACAGCACAGAAGCCCGGGCACATTCCCCAGGGTTTCATTCTGGAGACAGCGCAGCTCACTGTTTACACTGAAGCAGGCAGCTCTGTGTGTGTGTGTGTGTGTGTGTGTGTGTGTAAAGTAAAGAGGCAGAAGCAACACAGCTATCAAGCTTTATAGAGCGTACCAAGTGTGGTGACTGATAATACGCGTCATTAAAGGACGTTTCAAACCAACAGGTGCGCTCAGCTCTGCAAGCTCGACTTCTGGTCCAGTAGAAGAGGAAGTCAGCGACGGTGTGAACTCCTCCTCAGTTTGAGGTTTTGTAATGTTGAAAACGCATAAAAAGGTTAAGACGACTTCTTCTTTACAACATTTACCCACGATGCATTTTATCATAAGATAACAACACAGAGAATGGGTGATGCGTATGTCTCCCCTCATGCAGGTGTAAACATGTGCATATTAAAATGCATCCATGATGAAATGAAGACCAAATCAGAATTTTCATTTTATGACAGACTTCATGAATGAATAAATAAATAAATAGTGAGGGCCTCGGCACAAATCTGCTGCAGATGTCAGAATAAAGTTTTCCTGCAGCTGGTGGACGGTCAACAGATGTCCGTCCAGATTGTTTACACCTGAGATGTTAATCAACTTAGCTCTGGAGCTGAACCGGCTTCAACTCTTTATGAACAATCTGCTGCTGCAAAACAGAGTTACGCTAAAACACCAACCCCCAGGCTACAGGAAACGCATGCGCCTCGTCGGAGCGCTGCATCGGGACTGGAATCAGCAGCTCGTCGCCCTCAACAGAGTGGTTGGAAAACAGCCCGATAATACAGTTTGTACAGTTTGTTCACTTCACTGCAGGCTCGGCGTGCTCCGACCCATCCACTGACTACACAAACATACCGTGACACACACACACACACACACTGGCAGTTCCCCGGTGACCAGAAATGGAACTACAGCTAAACGAGGAGCTCACAAGGAGACACCTAAAGCTCATCCTCTGTAAGGAGAGGCAACCACTCATTTGAGCATACGTTTGGTAAACGCTTGCAAGACTGGACTGAAACTCCGTCACGTCTTAGGAGACCAGAGTTCCCGAGAGGCTTCATCGGTCTCTAACGCACCGTCTCCGTCAATGTAACACGGTCCGCCCTCTTGGAACCACCACAAAACACACCGGCATCGGGTCGGCCTCCATGTCCACGACACGAGATGTGGCATGGCAGCGCACAGCTGTGCTCAAACAATGAAAGGAATGGCGGCGGGGAGTGAAACTGGGAAGAGCGTGTGTGTGTGTGTGTGAGTGTGAGTGTGTGTGCAGCAGCAGGCAAATCCTCAGAGGCTAAAATGTGGGTTGACGCAGATTAAAGAGACTCCCTTCCTCCCAGATGAATGGTGTACATTTTAATTACACAGACGCTGCTCCGCATGGGGCTCGTTACAGGAAAGAGAGAGACAGATGTAAAAGAGGGAAGAGTGGAGCGGGAAGAGGAAGGGATGAAAAAGACAGGAACATTACAAATGAGGGGGGGGGGGGGGGGGGGGGGGCAGGAAAATGAGGGTATGGAAAGAAACCCATTTGGAGAGTCAAGTGTGTTCACGGGAGGACAGATGTCGGATCAGCACTTTCATAGTCAAGAATCAACATGAAATATGTAAATAGACGTGAGCAAAGCGATCCTGGAGCTTCCTCTTCAGATCAATATCAGAAGAGGAAGCCTCCATTATCCCCGACAGGACGTCCCGGCTGCTCGAGGCTCCACCAGCGCTGACCGCGGCAAAGAGGGAATCAAAGCTGTCGACCACTCAACACATCTCATGTTTGTTTAGCTGGTGGCGAACAGAACACAGCCACGAGCAACCTGCAGGGGGCGGCGTCGAGTCGGCTGTTCCTTCTGAGGGCCGCCACACAGAGCGGGCATTTATCTGTGAGGTTGGTCGACGGACCAGGCATTTCCTGAGATATGCACCCACACCAAAGGGGAACCAACGGGATGAATAGTCGGCCACCAGAGTCCGTGCGTGCAGCAGGTTTACCTCCTCTGACCTCCTTTCTGCACCTCACTCATTCCTTTGGCGTCTGTTCTCGGTATCTGACGTGTCGCAAGGTGCACGGCGGCTGATGTGAATTCCTGACGTGCCACGGCTCGTCTTCAAATATGAGAGCGAGAGGGGGCGGAACGAGATGGAGCGATGAGACAGACGAGAGGAGACGAAGATGTGTTTGTACATGATGTGTTTTAAAATGATGCACGCGTGTAAAACCTTCTGAAGAGGAACCTCCTTCGGTCCTCTGAGAGAGACTCATTGTGACATTTTGACAGAGCGAGGCAGAAGAAAAAATAAAAAGAATCAGGACAAAATGGGCACACATGCACTTTCCTCCCCTCTGGGTTGGACAACAGAAGGACACACACACACACACACGCTTGAGACAGACACACACACACTAGAAACACACACACACACACACGCGCTTGAGACAGACACACGCACACTAGAAACACACACACACGCGCTTGAGACAGACACACACACACACACACACTAGAAACACACACACACACGGGTGGTGCAACAGTAGAGCAACAACACACTAGAAACACACGCTCGCACAGACACACACACTAGAAAACACACACACACACACACACACACAGGTAGTGCAACAGTAGAGCAACAACACACTAGAAACACACGCGCGCACAGACACACACACTAGAAAACACACACACACACACACACACAGGTGGTGCAACAGTAGAGCAACAACACACTAGAAACACACACACACACACACACACCGGTGGTGCAACAGTAGAGCAACACACACACACACACACACACACACCGGTGCCTCTCCAGCACATACCAGAGGCAGACTGAGGCACGTCGGCCCACTATAAATACCCCCCCGCCCGACCCTGACCTGTGGAGACCGACTGTAGACCACGATAACGAAGCAGACCTCCCAACCAGCTCAGTCTCTGTGTTGCGTTGCGGTCCGGCCCACTTTCACGTGGAGCAAAGGAGAGTTCAGATCGATGAAGATCTCCTGCTGCAAATGCTTTTAAATGGAAATGGCGGCACAGCACGCGCCTGCAATTAAGTCGGAGAACACAAGCGCTTACGCGGCAGCTCGTAAATTATTCAATCACAGCAAAGTCTGTTCAGACACAAGCGACGCAACACTTAAACACCAGAACCACTTGGACCGCCTCGCTGTGGCGTCCCTCCACCAACCAGTGAAATGTTTTGTGAGGCGACCTCGACCTCAACCTCTGATAATCAAAAACCAGTCAGTTCCTCCTCGAGTCCAAGTGGACGTCTGTGCCAGCTGACTGAGCACCTCTCGTGGTGAAAATGGTGTTATTATTATGATTTATAGTGCCTCAGCAGGGACATTTTCAAATGAAGAAAAATGACACACACACACACACACACACACACTAGCTGGGGAACGGACTCAGGGGACTTCCATTCCGCTGGCGGTCAGAAACACAAATGAAATGTGACTTCATAATAATTCAATGTGTGAATAAAGCTGCTACTTGTTCATCATTCAAAGTAATAGATTGTGATCTTTATTTAGTGCCATTAAGTAGATGGCACTAAATAACATTGCCGGTAAGTCCTCCCCCCCACACACACACACACACACACACCAGAGACTAGTCCTCAAGCCTCGCCACCTTTCCTCGGTCCCTTTCCTCCCCTCTCAGCCTGTTGGACTTCAGCAATATGTATCAGAAAGGTGCAAAGTCTTCAAGGCGTGAAGCTGACGTCAGCACAAAATCCTCAACGACATCATTTCCAGTTAATATTTACAGACTCCGCTGGGTAAACATCCCATAATCTGTATCATCTCTAAGTGATTTTCGTCTGAGCCTGTTAACACTTAACTTACCATCTTCTATTGTGAAACACTACTTCTCAAGTAGTCTGGACTCACTGTTACAGAAATGCCTAAAACTTGAATAATAATTTATTAATTTGTATTGTTCATGTCTTAAGTGCTTCTGATCAGAGTGAGGAGGACGCGCATCATGCAAGGCGTGAAATATGCGTTAGTTTCTTTTAAGTTGTGACTTCGTGCAGCTCTACAAAGTGCATCTATGAATAGATTTGTGCATCTCATCTTCACACTGTAGCCTTCGCGGTTATTAACTTCCTCTCAACACTTCTGCCTGATGCTTCTTCTACAATGTTTTCAGAATTTACAGAGGGAAGAAGGAAGAGGACAGAGGGAACAGGACAGAGGGAAGAAGGAAGAGGACAGAGGGAACAGGACAGAGGGAAGATGGAAGAGGACAGAGGGAACAGGGAAGAGAGACGAGGACAGAGGGAAGAAGGAAGAGGACAGAGGGAACAGGACAGAGGACAGAGGGAAGAAGGAAGAGGACAGAGGGAAGATGGAAGAGGACAGAGGGAACAGGACAGAGGACAGAGGGAAGAGGACAGAGGGAAGATGGAAGAGGACAGAGGGAACAGGACAGAGGACAGAGGGAAGAAGGAAGAGGACAGAAGGAACAGGACAGAGGACAGAGGGAAGAAGGAAGAGGACAGAGGGAAGATGGAAGAGGACAGAGGGAACAGGACAGAGGACAGAGGGAAGAAGGAAGAGGACAGAGGGAAGATGGAAGAGGACAGAGGGAACAGGACAGAGGACAGAGGGAAGAAGGAAGAGGACAGAGGGAAGATGGAAGAGGACAGAGGGAACAGGACAGAGGACAGAGGGAAGAGGACAGAGGACAGAGGGAAGATGGAAGAGGACAGAGGGAACAGGACAGAGGACAGAGGGAAGATGGAAGAGGACAGAGGGAAGATGGAAGAGGACAGAGGGAAGATGGAAGAGGACAGAGGGAAGATGGAAGAGGACAGAGGGAAGAAGGAAGAGGACAGAGGGAAGATGGAAGAGGACAGAGGGAAGATGGAAGAGGACAGGGGGAACAGGACAGAGGACAGAGGGAAGAAGGAAGAGGACAGAGGGAACAGGACAGAGGACAGAGGGAAGAGGACAGAGGACAGAGGGAAGATGGAAGAGGACAGAGGGAACAGGACAGAGGACAGAGGGAAGAAGGAAGAGGACAGAGGGAAGATGTAAGAGGACAGAGGGAAGATGGAAGAGGACAGGGGGAACAGGACAGAGGACAGAGGGAAGAAGGAAGAGGACAGAGGGAAGATGGAAGAGGACAGAGGGAACAGGACAGAGGACAGAGGGAAGAGGACAGAGGACAGAGGGAAGATGGAAGAGGACAGGGGGAACAGGACAGAGGACAGAGGGAAGAAGGAAGAGGACAGAGGGAAGATGGAAGAGGACAGAGGGAACAGGACAGAGGACAGAGGGAAGAGGACAGAGGACAGAGGGAAGATGGAAGAGGACAGAGGGAACAGGACAGAGGACAGAGGGAAGATGGAAGAGGACAGAGGGAACAGGACAGAGGACAGAGGGAAGATGGAAGAGGACAGAGGGAACAGGACAGAGGACAGAGGGAAGATGGAAGAGGACAGAGGGAACAGGACAGAGGACAGAGGGAAGAGGACAGAGGGAAGAAGGAAGAGGGAACAGGACAGAGGACAGAGGACAGAGGACAGAGGAACGAGGGATGAGGGATGAAGAGGACAGAGGGACGAGGAGGGCGGTTTGTGAGGTCTGCAAAGGAGGCCATATCATCCCACTGGAAAACAGTCAGCTCAGCACCGGGCCGAGAACCAGCGCGTGTGTGTGTGTGTGTGTGTGTGTGTGTGGGGGTGTGTGCGTGCGTGTGTGAGTGTGTGAGTGTGTGTGCTAGTAATCCTGACCTAAGCCTCCCTGACGCGGTCATTAACTCGATCGGGGTCTAGATTGTGTTTCCTGAATTATAATCGTGAAGCCAGATGCTGATTGTAAATCCAGCTGAAGCACACACACACACACACACACACACACACACACACACATACACACGCCCGATTCATCAACGGCCTTCATTGTCGTGGCTTCATATCTCAAATAGCGCAGTATGAGCGGCTGTGTTTACGACTATTTAAACCGAGCCGGGCTCAAGTCCGTTTCCTAATAAAACAGCCATGTGTTATCTCAGCCTGCAGCCATGACGACCACACAACCGCTTAGAAAAATGACATTTAGGAACCAATTAGGGGGAAAGCCTGGAAAACCACGCAGGTGCATTTGAAAAGGCCGTTTCATACGACACAAAGGCCTTCATTGAACTGGAGCAAGAGGATCACAATTCCTGCAGCAGTTAGCTTTCAAAACTTCTTTTTGTGCCCTCGATCTAATTTGGATTAGAATTAAAATACCGCTGTGTTCTTATCGGCTATGCAAAATACTAAAACAGCAGCTGTTACAGCTTCAAGGGGTCAGCAGCATCGCATCAAGCCAGTTGTCAGTCACTGTCAGACTGAGAATCTCACAAAGTCAGCAGGGAACTCAAAAACAGAAAACAGCCAGAAAGAAATACAGGATTTAATAAGCCCGAATGCAAACCAGTTCCTTCAGCTCACATTAGGGAAGTCGCCAGAAAAAGGACAGGCTGATGCGTGTCCACACTTTATCGTGACTAACATGATGTCTGTTGACCTACAATGGGCCAGTCTGTTGGCCGGCAGCGCAGAAACCTCGTGACTTCCACCACAGCAGAGAGGTCACGGAGGGCACTTCCTGTCCTGAAACATGCGTCCAGCTGGACGAGAAGCGGCCCAAAAAAGCAGGACTATGACGAGCACGTGCACAATTCAAAATGATCCCAAACACAGACAGATTTAGCTTGAACCCCTATGAGTCTTTCCCCATGAACCCTGGTTCCACAAACCTCCAGTAGCGGTTTGCATGTGGACCCAGCAGGCTGTTGTTACGGCGTGCACGTGCCCGTGAGAGCCGGCATGCCGGTTGGCCGAGTCGAGCCGGCGCTGCTTAGTCAGCTTCCCCACCAGAGCGCTCGGTCCACACCAGTTTCGTACCAGTGTGTGTGTGTGTGCGCGCACACACACACACACACACACACACCATATGTTTCAAAGCCCTGCGGCGTTTACATTTTAAAGTCAAACAGATGGACCAACCCTGGAGGAGATGCAAGAGATTCTCCCCGAGCCTTCAGACGCTGTGTATGATTTATGTGCCGCTTTCGGGGAGGCTCGCCCCGTGTTGGGGGGGGGGGGGTCACTGGAGGGGTACAGCTTCACCGGTTTTTGAGCTCAAGTGAAGAGGAAGTTAACTGAAAAGTTTCTTTTTGTTGACTTTGCATCATTTAAGGTGATTCAGTGATGCATGTCCATAAGCAGAGTTATCCTGAATCATCAACTTCCAACGATGTCTTATGTTCCTCCCAGTCTGCTAAATGTTTGAGTCTTTTTAAAGTCCGCCCTCTGTTTCTAATCTCTCAAGACCACTGACTAACATTTATTATATCTTCTTTGTTTCATGCACGCAGAAACCAAAGCGTGAAAAACAACACGTCGTAGTTGTGTGTGACAGAAACATTCCTGGAACTTTTTGGGTGAGAAAAGGCTTCCGACTGCAGGTTTATATTTAGAGCCAGAAACCCCCCAATTTGCCATATTCACGTTAGCACACATGCACAAGAGTGGTATCCTTCTAAAGAACCACATAAAAGCGCCACTCTAAGACCACAACGACCAACTAGTCGACGAGAGGGGCAAGTAGCGAATAAGCGTCTCCTAAAATATCAAAACTATCTATTATAAAAGGCGACGGTTGACTATTGTTGAGACAACGGTGGTCGTTACACAACCCGAGTCCCTGATAAGAGTGAACACATGACATCAGGGCCACGGGAGCCGTCTGACATTCTTTCTTTTAGTGTTTTAACAATGAATCAACCTAAATTTAGACCGAGCATCGAGGCTAAATCAGATGTCGTTCGCAGTGAGCGCCCACGCCCAATATCTGAGTGACATTTCCAACGCTGCAGCTGCTGCTGCTGCTGACGACGCTCCGGGGGGGAAATCGCTTCACTTGACGCCTCTGAAGCGACAGCAGGACAAATGAGTGGGAGAGGAGCAGAGCGGGTACTTGGACTCAAAGAGGGAAACACTCAAAAAGGTGCTGAGCATCAGAATCAGTGAGAGGAAGTCAGGTTTGGAGGCTGTTTGACATTCATGTCTTGTTGCTGCAGGCCCAGAGCTGTGAAGCAAGGAGCTGGAGGAGGAGGAGGAGGAGGAGGTCAAAGAAAGTTTGCCTAAGAACACGATTGCACAGATAAAAGAAGACGCAAACGATATGTAATCCAATTCTAGCACAAAGAAAGAAAAACTCTCACTACTGTCTGCAGTTAAAACGCTGATAATTGCAGGCGATCAAGCATCAAAACGCCTCAATCCAAACGTTCCCGAAAGCTAATCTGCTCTCCTGCAAACTCAGCCGGCTTTGAGCGAGAGAGAGCGAGAGAGAGAGGGAGGGTGGGGCAGTGCAGTGTTTAAGGAGGATACATTTTGGCTGAGGCCCAATCCCTGCATGTGGGCCTGATCCACGCTGAGTCCCTGAGCTGGTTCTGGAGGAAGCGCGGGGTGTGTGTGTGTGTGTGTGTGCGCACATCGAGAGAGTGCAACGGGAAAGATGGGCGTCACGGCTCTGATGTCACTGGTGGTGTTGGGGCAACGGTGCTGAGAGAATAAGAAGTGAGGGAGAGAGCTGGAGGAGCCCGTTGGAGGAAGAACTCCTCCGATGAGAAGGAGGTCCGTCATCGTCTCTGGAGGTGGACGACTCCTTCAGATCTCCCGACTGCATTCAAACCATTAAAAAAAAACTCTTTAAAGTTTTCATAAACAGATGGACAACGTAACGTAACGCCGCCCACGTATTACCCGCCGGGTTTCAGGCCTCTGCGAAAACGACGGCAGGATTTACAGCCCCGCGACGTGATAATTACACCGGGTTGCGCAACGCTCTTTTTTTTTTAAGGAAAGCTGAGAACAAGGTGTACATAAATATTGACTGGATATAGAATGACCAATGTTATCTTGGTACCGCCGGCGTGTCAACTGGAGAGCCGGGTTTGGGCCTAAATGAGATCGATCCAGGTTCATGTGCAGCCAGTTCAAACCACGGGAATGATACGTTAATAACATGTTAATAACACACTGTGTGGCTCATCCGATAGCAGGTCCACCTGCAGCTCACAGGACCCGTTCTGACTTGCATGTACGTATTCTGGTGTTCTGTCAGCATCCGATGAACCCGACTCCTTCCGGGCGTCCCGCTAAACTTAAAACCGTGCTGTTGCCGGGGTAACAAACTCAAACTGCACAGTCGAATACTGAAAAGAGAGAATCGCTTCAGCGGGTTCCTTCTGGTTTTAGTTGGGCTGCACACCTTGTCAGGGGGGGGGGGCGTGCATATTGTATAAATATTCTAGATTATTGAAAGTAACTTGTGAAAGATACACACACACACACACACACACACACACACAGGAAGCTCTGATCTGCGGACCTCAGGGCTCAAGTCAAGGGGCTTTAATGGGCTCCCAGTCCTTCTGACTCCCAGTGAGGGTTCTATATAAACCACCACAGAACCCTCACTGGGTCTACATATATATATATATATATATATATATATATATATATATATATATATATATACACACACACACACACATACATATTATATGTATGTGTGTATATATATATATATATATATATATATATATATGTGTGTGTGTGTAGACCTGTCTGAAATGAGTGACCCAGCCCACCTGCAGGACAGGAGCCACCGGGCTCAGCGGGTCCGGGTCTCATGGACCCTCAGATGGAGGTCTCGTTGTTTTTTTATGTCAGCTGGTTCCGAGCATGAAAAAGTTCAAAGGACCCCGCAGTCGCGCGACACGCCTCGTCCAGAGCCCCCCGCGTCCTCTCGCGCACGTATTTTTTTTTTTACCTCACGCACGCTGGCGAACACGCACGTTAATTGTGGGGGGGGGGGTCGCAAGGGAGCGGATCCCCGGGGATTCCTCGTGTCTGCACGAGGGGCCTTTCTGAGCACGTCGTCTCGCGCGCAGCCGCGTAGAACTTCAGCTACCTGGACGAGGGCGCACCGCGTACCCCCCCAAAACAGAGACCACGGTAGACCACCACCCCACGAAAACAACCAGCTAACGCGAGCATCGGCTGTTTTTCGCTAACAAACACACGCGCACACGCGCGCGCGCTGTGTAAATGTTGCGTTCACGGCGAGCGAACTTACCTAAATCATCCATGTTGGCCGGAAATCGTTCCCACGCCGAGAAGCGGACCGGTCCTCGGGCACAGCGGCACTGCAAGCGGCCGCGGATCTGCCTCTGGACGCAGTTAAGTTTCCAAGTTCCCGTGTTGCTCGACGAGCCTCACACACACACACTCTCTCTCTCTCTCACACACACACACACGTACATACATACCCTGCTGCCCCCCTGGAGTCACCGACAGCCCACATCCAGCCCCCTGCCTGCCCAGCAGCCCCCACACGCAGGGACCAGCGACATCTAGCGGCAGAGGCTGGTACTCACATCTAGTGCAACAATATTACAATTTATTTTTTTTAACTTTTTTTTTTTCCTTCAATTCCAGTCCTTCCTTTTGCTCGGGGTAGCCCAATAAAGGTCACGTGACCTGCGATGCACACTAGGCACCACCACCACCACTGGAACCATCAAGGTCCTCCCCAGGATGACCGACCTTATGGGCCGGGACGCACTGGGCACCACCACCACCACCACTGGAACCACAGAGAGCGAGATATCCCAGGAGCAAAGCACCCCCCCCTGGAGAAATTGAATCCATCCAGGCCAACAAGTTACGCATCCAGAAAACCAAGGCCGCTGGCACAAGCAACGACAAAGAAACCACCCAGAAGACTCCGGTCACCAGCGGTGGCCCTGAAACATCTCCAGCTACAGAAGGAGCTGACGAGCAGAATGAAATCCCCCAAACGGAGATCGAGGCCGAAGCGGTTCAGAGCGTCGCTGAGCTGCAGAAGCTGCTTGAAAGTGAAAAGGAGCTTGAGGACGGGCTGCGGGGCCGTGAGCGCTCTGGTATCGGGGAGGAGCAGAACGTCTGGAGTGAAGCCCGTAGACCTTCGCTGTGGAAAAGGTTTGTCAGGCTCTTCATCCCGGGATGGAGGAGGCGCTACTCGAGCAGGGAGACAGTGGAGTATGTGGAGGCCGGGGAGCGAGAGGAGGAGAGGAGGAGCGTCTCCTGAAAGGGAAAGAAAAAGGATAAATACTTGAAAAATACTTAAATGTGTATGCATTATTATTTCATTATTATAATCAATGAATTATCTTTGTCCTACAAATATGAGTGTTGCTTTCTAGACTTGCCACAACTTGAATGATGCATTCAAATAGTTTATGCATCTATAAGACGTGACTATTTATTTAAGGAGCGAATGCAAACAAATCGTAATGCTGTAAACTAAAAGATTCAATTAAGGGAAAAGAATCATTTAGTTTTCCTCTGTTGGTTCAGGAGTGATGAGCTTAAATGTGACTTTAACTGAACTGACACACAAGATACAAGATTGAATTAGAATAGAATAGAAAAGAGCCGATTGCCTCTTTTCCGCCCTGCAGTATTCGCTGTGATGAATATCACGTTATTGGTTTCAGATTGAATTTAAAAAAATGCTTTGTATTGATAAACAAACAGGAATAAAGACTCTTAACTAACCTCTTTTAAAGTTGATTGGTTAAAGAAGTGAGGCACAGCAGAAGGCCTAGAATAACATAAACAGGCTGATAATATTAATACATGTATAGATATAGATATAGATACAGATTTAATGCAACTTAAGAATACAAACCTCTGGTGCTCATTATCGTACATATATATATATATATATATATATATATATACATATATATATATATATATATTTATTGTGAATGCCTCTTCATATGTATATAGGTATATCTATATATATATATAGATATACATATGAAGAGGCATGAAGAGGTATATTGATATATATTTATATATATAGAGAGAGAGAGATATATATCTATATATATATACACCGGTATATTTATTGTGAATGCCTCTTCATATGTATATTTATATATATATATAGATATATCTATATATTTATTGTGAATGCCTCTTCAGTTGGTTCATTTGATTTATGTCATCTTAATGTCCCTCAGTGGCAGCTAGGGGGCGCTCCGGCTATAAAAGTTCAGTTTTAGTGGCTATATTTCTCCTTTCGTCAACATGATCTTAACATGGTATGATGTCATAATATATTCTATTGCTCACACGGTCCTGAGACTTCAAGAGTAAACATAAACTAATTATTTGAGAATGTTTATGTTTGAAACTTATTATTATTGCTGAAAACCTGCAGAAAAAAAAATCTACCAGAAAAGATTTATTTAGATTTGACTCCACGTCCGTCAGGTAGGTGATCATCCTCTGAAATGTTAATGCTCAAACTTTATGTGATTATCTGCGTTGGTCACTAACTTTACCTCGACTGTGATGGCTTTTAGATAAAATGGCCACCGACCTTTTAAAGGAGCAATACGACGACCTGAAGGAGGAAAACGATCGATCTCAACGGCTCATCGGCCAGCAGAAGGATCATCTGGCCTCTATGCAGAAGCAGGTGCAACAGACTAATATACTGTATTCTGTGTATATGTGTGTTTCACGTTTATACAATTGTTCTAACTTAGTGTGTTATGATGCGCTGCAGCCAACGACAACAGGAAAGGTGTCATTGTCTGTGTGCATTGAGTCTTATTTCCCGTGTTGCTGCAGGCCACTGTGTTAAAGAGCGAGATTCAAGAGAAGCTAAAGGTCCCAGGTGGCGTCCTGAAGCAACGAGGGAAACACACACGCGACACAAAGCACATCCGCATCTTAAAAAACCAACTCAACCAGGTGCTCAACACACAGTCATGCTGCACAACGCCTCAATGAATCAGTTCTTTATGTTTTCTCATTTTGGGGAACACACTTATCTGCTTTCTGGAAGACGATTGACGCCACACGTCAATCACGGCCTTTACATATTTCCAGTTTTTGTGCTAAGCTAATCGTAGCCTATGATAACTGTTATTTTATTACAAGCCCTGCTTTTAAAGTGACACCCCCCATCACAGTCACACACAGATGTCATCCTCAACGCTGCTTCTTCCCTCTTCTTCTGTAGGAAACGATTAAGTTCGACGAGTTAATGTGCAGCAACGTGGAGTCTCGCAAAGAGATCGCCCACCTGATGCAGCAGAAAGGCTTATTGGGCAACATCCAAGAGAAGTTCAACAGACAGTTGGCCACACAGAGAAACCTCATGGGGAAACTGGACGAGAGGTTCGCCCTCTTCTTCAACCAGAGGTGAGTCACGCGTTCGAGCGCACGCGGGAAACTTCAAGGGGGAAAAAAAGACACGAGTCGTGCGTTTTTTGCGTCGTGCTCCAGGTCGGCGGCCGAGACCCGGAATCTGGAGATGAAGAAGAGCATCAAGATGGAGACGGCCCAGTTCGTCAGGAGAAGGACGCAGCTGAAGACGCTCATCACCCACGATGCAACGCTGCAGACTTTCCTGGAGACCAAACTTCAGCAAAGTCTTCCTTTGGAAAAAAAAGAAGACTCAAAGGAGAAAAGTATGTTATTAATCTCGGTGGTCCAGGCTTACACCGGCGTCACCTTTCCCCAAAAGCGGATGCGGCGTCACGTCTTTCAGGCGTAATCTAGTCGGTGTGCTTCGTTTCATTGCGACAGAGGAACAGCAGCAGTTTCAGAACGGAGTGAAGAAGCTGGAGATGGACGTGCAGGGACACAAAACCCTGCTGGAGGTCACCGGAGAGAGTGACCTGCGTCAGATCGACCTCGTCTTCACCGAGAACGAGCAGAAGAACTTCTCGTATCTCAGATACATCAACGAGCTGCACAACAGAAGGAACATGATGAGGAACAGATCGGAGAAGTTGAAGGCGTGTGCACATCCTGTCCACATACACGTAGACGTAGTTTAACCCGGTGCACGTTGCATTTACACGTACACGTTGTGTTCTCAGAGGGATATCCTGTCCCTGGAGGAACAGAACCGAGGACACGATGAACAGAATGACAGCCATCTTCAGGAACTAGAGGTAATTATAATAACATGTCTTAATTGTATAACGCTAAGAAGTCCCTGAATGCAACAGCTTGATTTTAAAAAGTTACTTGCATGAAATGTTCAGTAAAGTTAGGTAAATTCCCCGAATAGTTGATGTATGACTACATCCAGTACATGACAATAATTAATGTTGCAGGCACATCCTCCTTGTTTGGAGATATAAATGTCCCTTGTTATCGTACAATATCATCAAAAGACTGAAGGGCTTTAATATGTAAAAGTAATTAATATGTTGTGTATTTCAGTTAATGCCAAAGCTGTGTCTAAGGTATATTTTAATGAAATGTTTCTCCAGTCGGAGTTGGAGACGTCCCGCTGTCTGTCTCTGCAGAAGCAGAAGGCCGAGCTCCAGACGCCTCTGGACCAGCTGGCCTCCGCCATCGGCGGCCTGCTGGAAGACATCACGCAAGAAGCTGTCATCGTCAACGTTGACAACATAGTCCACTTCATCAGTAGGTGACCTCTTGACCTCCTCCGCCCGGCCCTGCATGGGCATCGTGTTCACCTTTCAACGCCCCCTGCCGTCTCTTCGTTTTGACCTCCAGGTGTCCTCGAGGAGAGCATCGTCAACCTGCTGATGCAGAGCAACCACGTGGAGGACGAGCAGATGGAGTCGGCTCCTCAGAACGACTTTGACTTGCTGTCCGGTATGAAACTTACTTGAACTGTGTCGAACTCTCCTCGGATTAACGATCCTGTATACGACCCTCTGTTTACAGACTGATGTCATTAATGTTATTTGTTGCAGAGCTCGAGGGAGTCGTGGAAACGGTGCGCGGCTAGTCTCCGTCACGCTCGCTCACGTCGGCCTGAGCAGAAAGAAGATGGCGGCGTCACGTCCTCCCTCCACTGCACTTCAACAGCCTCCTGCACCCTTCAGATGGCAATAAACAGCCTGGTTCCTTACTGCATACGCAACCGTCACGTCTTCATTCAGAATTAGATGCAGAGCTTTTATACATAGTCTGTGACAGCATCAATATCAAAGCTGCTTTTAGAGTTTTCCTTTGGTTACTTGGGGGTCGAGGAAAAAAAGAGCTAAAATACTAAAAAGCTAGAATTGCAGCGCTGTGTGACAATTCTCTGTATCTCCACATGATCTCTTTCACATTACACATCGTCAATATAATGAACATTGAATAGTGCAGCTATGAGATATGTGCTAGCAGCTACAACTAAGATTGAAAGGACAAGGTGCTAAGGGGCGGACATACCTCAGATGGTTCTAGTCTGTTCTGGTCCGTGATGGTGAAGGCCTGAGGTCACGCAGGAGAACACAGACCACGTGAATGAGTCTTGAAGAGAGAGACTTGCAAACAGATTCAATTAGATTCTCCTTCTTCCCTTCAATGTGTTGTGTGCCGTCTTCATAGCTGAGCACTGCTAAGCATTTACAAGTTGAGCAGCTTTCACCTCTTCACACTCCTGGATCTGAGCCTGCTCAGACATGGAGAACCCTTTGGAGTCGCTCCCTCTGCTGAGAGGTCGACCGTGGTGTGTGGAATTCGTCTAGTACTACGTACTACTAAAGTACTACTAAAGTACTACTAAAGTACTACGTTCACAGTGGGAGACGAGAGTACTACTAAAGTACTACTAAAGTACTACGTTCACAGTGGGAGACGAGAGTACTACTAAAGTACTACTAAAGTACTACTAAAGTACTACGTTCACAGTAGGAGACGAGAGTACTACTAAAGTACTACGTTCACAGTGGGAGACGAGAGTACTACTAAAGTACTACGTTCACAGTGGGAGACGAGAGTACTACTGAAGTACTACGTTCACAGTGGGAGACGTGAGTACTACTACAGTACTAAAGTACTACTGCCAATATTTTAAAGGGACTTTCATTGCCAAGGACACAGATGTAGAAGAATGTGTGAAAAGGGTTAGAGACAAAGTCAAATGTGTGAGTTTTACTGTGATGTGTCATTTCATTCTCTTTATGTGCAAAAGTTAGTGGTGGATTGTAAGATTTAAAATGCACAAGATGTAATTACTTTGTTGTAGCGGCTGTTGTATTGCTTGTTACATCAATTCAATTCATTCATCCGTTCAGTTCATAAAGCGGATCATTTGGCCCGGATCCAAAAGCGGATCCATTACGCAAAACTGCAAATAGTTTGTATAAAATCCGTGAGAATCAGAATCAGAAACGTTCTATTAGCCAAGTAGGTTTACACCTACAAGGAACTTAGCGTGGTGGGTGGTGCAACATAGGACGTCAGACACAACAAACAACAAATAAACAATCAACAAAGTGCAGTCGAGACAAAGAATTAAATGTACAGTGTATGATAAAGTGCAATTGTAAAGTGTATGTAATGTTACAGTTTTAGTAAAAGTGACATGTGTATTATTTAAGTGTGCTGGTATGTGCAGAGGAGTGACCGGTGGAAAATAGTCCGAGGGATGAAAGAGTCCCGGGTAGTAAATAAATAGTCCAGGGGTGGTAAATAGACCCGGGGATGGAAGAGTCAGTCCGTGGGGGGTCCGGGCTCCGTTGATGAGGCTGACTGCTGACGGGAAGAAGCTGTTTGAGTGGCGTGCGTCTAGGACTTGGTGGACTAGCCTCCTGCCAGATGGAAGGGACTCAAACAGCTCGTGTCCAGGGTGAGAGCGGTCGGCTGCAATCTTTCTTGCCCGCTTCAGGGACCTTGAGGCGAACGGGTCCAAGAGGGACGGCAGATTGCAGCCAATCACCCTCTCTGCAGAGCGAATGGTGCGCTGCAGTCGGGCCTTGTCCTTGGCAGTGGCTGCAGCGTACTAGACGGTGATGGAGGAGCAGAGGATGGACTCAATGATGGCCGTGTAAAAGTGTGCCATCATTGTCTTTGGCAGGTTGAATTTCTTCAGCTGCCTCAGGCGGTACATCCTCTGCTGCGCCTTTCTGGTGATGGAGCTGATGTTCAGCTCCCACTTGAGGTCCTGGGATATGGTGGAGCCCAGGAAGCGGAAGGACTCCACCAAGTTGACGGGGGAGTCACACAGGGTGAGGGGGGCGGGTGGGGCTGCGTTCTTCCTGAAGTCCACAACCATCTCCACTGTCTTTAGGGCGTTGAGCACCAGGTTGTTCTGGCTGCACCAGGTCACCAGATGGTCAGTCTCCCACCTGTAGGCGGACTCATCCCCACCAGAGATGAGACCAATGAGGGTGGTGCCATCCGCGAACTTCAGGAGCTTGACGGACTGGTGACTGGAGGTGAGCATTTATATCCAACAGTGGACTCTGCAAGTAACAATAAAATCCTATTAAAAAGATAAACATTCCTCTCAGCAGCTCCCTGGGTTCTAATCCCAACTCTGCGTCCTGACTATTAAAAAATGAATTCTTTAAAAAAGGTCATTACGGCCTTAAATATGGAAAACCTGCATTTTATTAGAAGAAACCCAAATCCTTTTTCCCTATTTCTCGTACGCGGCTCAACTAAGTCGATCAAATGTCCTATTAGCCAGCTAAGATTAACAAGATGATTGACATCAGGCTCTCCCGGTTTCTCAAAGGCTGATCCGCGGTCAAACCATGTCGTTAATTTGAACCAGGTAGGTCACATACAATTTTTGTTTCAGTCGCTCAAAAACCTCTGATTTCCGAGTGTTGTTGTTGTTGTTGTTTTCCTTCCGATTACAGAATCCTAACGCTGCTAGGCGATCACCATATGATGGAAAATACATCTTTAATTCGCTATCTGTCATCAGCTGAATGTGCTGGCATCAATGTAAACATTGTTTAAAAAAAGAGCAATTCTGATTAGATAACCTAATCATTTTTGTTCAATTATTTACAAACAGTAAAAAGTGTCTTTGAAAAGTACAGTTGATTGACTCAAATACAGGAATAAATAAATAAATGCTTAAATAAATGTATAAATAAATACAGGAATAATTAAATGCTTAAATAAATGTATAAATAAATACAGGAATAATTAAATGCTTAAATAAATGTATAAATAAATACAGGAATAATTAAATGCTTAAATAAAAAGGTATAAATAAATAAATACAGGAATGAATAAATATAAGTTGATACCTTAAAAAGGACATCATTAAATAAATCTATTTCTACATTTCTTCATTTATTTATGCCTGTATTTATGTGTCATTATATGCAAATGAGCTGGGGCTGTCTGTATTTATTTATTCATACATTTATTTATTCATGCATTTATTTATTTATACTTATGTCATTGTCTGTCCTCCATACCAGGTCTCTATTGTTTCCTCAGGAACATTTCTCTGTCTCCAGAAGTCACTTAGAGTCTCTGTCCTGTGAGCATGTAAAGGAAAGTTATTGGAGGATATCATCATATACACACAACAAGAGTCTTGGGCTACAGGTGAGATATTTTGCAAGTGAAGTGGCAACTTTGCATTTGTACAGTTTCTTTTTCACACATGTGGTACCACTACTGTGTTCTCCAATATGGATATGAATTTGAAAGGCATTGAATGATACAGGTTGTTCAATGTAAATGTAGCTTATATAAGAGTCTCAACATAGTTTTACTATCTTAATGTTGGTGCATGCCAACATTGGAACATGTAATTAAACAGTGCAGTATGACCTACTGACGTACTATGTGTAGTGTGAGTGTAGATGTGTCAATGTTGACATCAGAAAGTCTAGATAGAAACGTCGTCATATACTACCGGACACTCATTTAAAATGTCAATACAATAACAAATCATCCAAACTAGCTTAACCAGCGCGGCCAGAAGGCTCCTCTCGGCCGGTCGCAGGAGGAGAGACCCACTTTCTACCGGCAGGAGCTCGACAAGACGGTACCAGAACCTGTCCCCGGTGGGCTCCGGGGCGTACTCGGGACCGAGAGCCCACGACCGGCTCCCTCCACCGGCCCGCCAGAGGGAGCTCCCCGCGGGCTGCTTGTCAACCTGTGAAGGGGAGCCGTGGGGGGAGAGGGGGGGCAGGCTAACTGATGTAGCTAACGTGTGAGCTTCGATGGTGCATCGAACCCACTGAGAACTGCCTCCAACACAGCAAATGAACTACTCGTGTTACCGTTATCATGAAGGGAGGCAGAGGAAGAGCTCTACATGTGACACGCTGAGCAGAGAGCGAGCAGGAGGGGGCCAGAAGGAAGCTATCGCTATCCGCTAAGCTAGCACGGTGGCTAACGTTAGCGGAACTAAACAACGTGAAAATAAGACTGTTGGATTTGTAGCGATACGTCGCTAAAAGAAGGAGAGATCCGAGTGTTTAAATGTGTAAGATGTACAGCAGGTAATCAGCCCTTTGTACTAAAGAATATCACACAATTACCGTATCAGCTCCGGCTAAACCAAGCGATCAGAAAACAGACACGCAAGAGATGGGAGATGTTTCGGAAAGAATATATAGAAATACAAAATAAAATAACTTCTTTTTTTATTAATTTAATTTATTAATAAAAGAAGAAGAAAAAATATTAAATTAATTTAAAAAAAATGTAATTTAATTTAACTTTTTTTTTATTAGATAAATGAACTTTTTCTTTTTTAAACTGCCACTTTTTAAAACAGACACGATGAGAGATGTTTTGGAAAGAATATATATTTATTTTGTATTAATTGCAATAAAGGAAGAAGAAAAGAAAAAAAAAGTTAAATTAAATTAAAAAAAATATATATATATATTTTTTTTTAATTTAATTTAACTTTTTTTTTGTTGATAAATGAACATTTTCTTTTTTAAACTGCCAGTTACACCGTGCACTGGTATCGCTGGTAATCCTACGTGCCAAACGCCAGTTGAAGCCAGAGGTCGCACTCTCATTATGCAATGTATACACTGCACACACAAGTGTCCCTGTTGGAGGTACCGGGGAGTCATGAAGTCCCGTGACCGCAATCCAGGGATAGTTCTCCCAATTTGGCTCAACTGACGCCGACACGGTTCTCTCGGGGGGCATAGTATCGTTGAGAACCGTCCGAAATTTGTGGTCCGTTTGCGGATCCAAGTGGGAGGAAATGAGTAAACCCACCAAGCGCGGGGAGTCGCTTTGTGCGAACCACCGCCACACCCGGGTTTCGAACCCGCATCTTATCTGGTGTGGAAGGCGAGAGCGTAAGCCGCTTCGCCACCGCGCTAGCCAACATATACAGATTCGTGGGGAGCTTTGTCTTTTAGAATTTAAAGATTGCGCAATATTTGTCCAATTTCAAGATTGCGCAATAATTTTTAACCAAAATTTGCATTTTTCAAAATTATAACAATTATAAACATTATAAATGTGACAAGATTAGGAGGGGTTTCCCCCCTCCCTCCAGAATTAGACATGTGACAAATGTGGAATCTTTTCACATGCATGCAAACTTGGATAATACTAATATTAATGCTATTTGTTAAGTGTTCAAAAATCGGTCCAGGAACAAGCTGGTGAAAAAGGGAACCATACAGATGTTTTATTTAGTACTATTATAGATAAATATACCAGTATTGTATTTGTGGTATCATACCTTGAAGTTGGTTCATGAATGACTTTAACCATATTGTATATAATGAAAATGTATATTTGTATGTACGACGAGAGAGTACATTTAACCATTTAATTACATGTATGTGCACACACACATGGCCAATAAAGCTGATTCTCACACAAGTGTTTTTATTGTCCAGGTGGGAGAGGGCGGAGTGAAGCGCTGTGGAGATGGCGTCTTCTGTACACCTGTTCTGGCGGTAGGTGAATTGGAGGGGGTCCAGTGTGGGTGGTAAGCAGGTTTTCAGATGAGCCAAGACCAGCCTCTCATACACTTCATGATGATGGGTGTAAGTGCAGCGGGGCGAAAGTCGCTAAGGCTCGCTGCAGTGGCGTGTTTGGGCACTGGCACGATAGAGGTGGCTTTAAAGCACGTTGGCACAGCTGCTTGGGCCAGTGACAGGTTGAAGATGTCAGTCAGGACCCCAGTCAGCTGCCCAGCACAGGCCTGGAGCACACGTCCGGGATGCCGTCAGGGCCCGCAGCCTTACGTGAGTTGATGCTGCGCAGCGCAATCCACACATCCGTATGCATGTATATGTATGTATGTATATATATATATATATATATATATATATATACAGTATATATATATATATATATGTATATGTATGTGCTGTATTATCATATTATCTATTATTGTGCATTTCTAACAGCATAACATTAATATCCTGTTACAGGACAATCCCAATTGTACTTGATCCCAGATATCCAGACCTCGTGATAATGTCCTGTTCAGGGACAACGATGATCAGAAGAACCAACATCAGACACATCCGGGTATTTGGACCGTGCATGAGCAGATGGGGAGTTCAGAACTCCGTGATCAACGTGCACAGGTCCACCACGTTCTGGCTCTATGTGGATGTTTCAATGTTAGTCAACCTGCCCTGACCTGTGTGACACTGTCCGTCTAACTGGGAAAAGGGAGGCTTGTTTCTCTTAGTTGCATCACACTGTGCACCAGATGTGTTGAGTCAAATGGAAATCAAAAAGATATTAAATTAGAATTTACACAATATTTATTATATATAAAGTGTCATACAGTACATTTTTTAAATTAAATCAGAACTATTATGACATTGGTTCTAATATAAAGACATGTTTACAATGTTTGTTGAACATTTAATTAATAGTGCTATATAAATATATATATATATATATTTATATATATACATATGTACATAAATATAGATCTATAGAAGTATATTTAGTTGCAAACAACTAGGTCGAAAGAAAAGAGATCATTTCAAAAAGTTCTGCCGAGACATTAGTCTGTTGACAGCGGTCACCATGACGAGGGCAATCTGATGCATGGTGGGTAATATGGGCGGGGAAAGCGTGTTTTCATTGGTGGTCCAGCGGATTGGTCAGTGGCATTCGGAGCGCGGGGTCAGAGGTTCGAAACCCGGCTCCGCCCCCAAGCAGCCGACGTGAGTCACCTCTGTGTCGATAGCTTAGCTTGTTGCTAACCAACGCTAGCTCTCGTTCTTTAGCTTAGCAGATAGCCATGCACGCGTCTCTTCTACCAGGCGAGGAGAGAATACTATGGAGAGAAATGAGACGTCCTTTCCTCCCAAGCGTCGCGTGAAGGACGTGTCTGCTTCACACTGACTCCGGATCAGCTGATCAGCTGTCAGTCGGTTTTAACAGCTGGAGAGACGCGATCGATGTAACGGAGTTGTTTCCTGGTGTAAAGATCCTTCTTCTGTCTTGGTCAGGTCTTTCTTTGTTTTCGCTGACAGCGCCCCACACTTCAGCATGCTCACGCATTCACATTCACATGATACTGATGTCACTGACTGGCACAATTGTCACAATATGTCTTTTCTTTACCTGCTTATAATAAATAACCTTTTTAATTTGCCATCATCCACTGTGTCCTTTCCCATATTTGACAGAGCCTCAGAGCCGGGTTGTGACAGTTACACACACACAACCCTGAAGATAAGAAATGATCATATATTCATTTAACTGATGTCTGTACGGTGCGTTTTGTGAACAAATGGCAACAATACGTTGATTAGAAAACCTATTTGTAATAGAAACATAAACAGGGAGAAAATAACGTCATTGAGAATGCATTTGAGTTTTGTTAATATATATTATTTGGGGGAACTTCATTAATTAATATCATTGTTATAATGTTCACAACACGCTGCGGTTGTGGAGCGCTCAGACAGTCCGCTGTCGCCCCCTGCCGGTCGCGTCGGAGGCTGCGCAACGTGCTGGGTTCATTTCAGGTGACACTAGCCGTGATAACAGAGAGGGTGAGGTCACTTTGTAGGGTGCAGTTTGCAGAGAACAGGTATGTGTTTAAAGTGTTTGACAAGAAGTCCAGAGAACCAGTTCATCTGTGCTGTTGGAACAAAATACTACACTGTGAAAAAGAAACAGTAAAAGTCTTACTGAAGGAAAAGAATGTTGTGTACTTATCGTAAAGTTGTTGTACTATGTTGTTCTATTTTATCTGATGTTTCTGGTTTAATATTACTGCTTCAAAAGAGACTAAAGCCGTCAGACTAATGTAGTAAAAAGTACAACATGTACCTCTTAGATGTAGTACACTAAAAAGTACAACATGTACCTCTTAGATGTAGTACACTAAAAAGTACATGTACCCCCACTTGAGTACTACTCTCGTCTCCCACTGTGAACATAGTACTTTAGTAGTACTTTAGTAGTACTCACGTCCCCCACTGTGAACGTAGTACTTTAGTAGTACTCTCATCTCCCACTGTGAACGTAGTACTTTAGTAGTACTCACGTCTCCCACTGTGAACGTAGTACTTTAGTAGTACTCACGTCTCCCACTGTGAACGTAGTACTTTAGTAGTACTCACGTCTCCCACTGTGAACGTAGTACTTTAGTAGTACTCACGTCTCCCACTGTGAACGTAGTACTTTAGTAGTACTCACGTCTCCCACTGTGAACGTAGTACTTTAGTAGTACTCTCGTCTCCCACTGTGAACGTATTACTTTAGTAGTACTTTAGTAGTACTTTAGTAGTACTCACGTCTCCCACTGTGAACGTAGTACTTTAGTAGTACTTTAGTAGTACTTTAGTAGTACTCTCGTCTCCCACTGTGAACGTAGTACTTTAGTAGTACTTTAGTAGTACTTTAGTAGTACTCACGTCTCCCACTGTGAACGTAGTACTTTAGTAGTACTCACATCTCCCACTGTGAACGTAGTACTTTAGTAGTACTCTCGTCTCCCACTGTGAACGTAGTACTTTAGTAGTACTTTAGTAGTACTCTCGTCTCCCACTGTGAACGTAGTACTTTAGTAGTACTTTAGTAGTACTCACGTCTCCCACTGTGAACGTAGTACTTTAGTAGTACTCATGTCTCTTACTGTGAACGTAGTACTTTAGTAGTACTTTAGTAGTACTCTCGTCTCCCACTGTGAACGTAGTACTTTAGTAGTACTTTAGTAGTACTTTAGTAGTACGTAGTACTAGACGAATTCCACACACCACGGTCGACCTCTCAGCAGAGGGAGCGACTCCAAAGGGTTCTCCATGTCTGAGCAGGCTCAGATCCAGGAGTGTGAAGAGGTGAAAGCTGCTCAACTTGTAAATGCTTAGCAGTGCTCAGCTATGAAGACGGCACACAACACATTGAAGGGAAGAAGGAGAATCTAATTGAATCTGTTTGCAAGTCTCTCTCTTCAAGACTCATTCACGTGGTCTGTGTTCTCCTGCGTGACCTCAGGCCTTCACCATCACGGACCAGAACAGACTAGAACCATCTGAGGTATGTCCGCCCCTTAGCACCTTGTCCTTTCAATCTTAGTTGTAGCTGCTAGCACATATCTCATAGCTGCACTATTCAATGTTCATTATATTGACGATGTGTAATGTGAAAGAGATCATGTGGAGATACAGAGAATTGTCACACAGCGCTGCAATTCTAGCTTTTTAGCATTTTAGCTCTTTTTTTCCTCGACCCCCAAGTAACCAAACAAGACCAGTGTTTAGTGCTATTTGTGAATGACTCGACCACCAGGACACTGGACGCTGTCTTCAGATGATGGACTTTGGACTTTAAAACATGTTCTTCTGCTCTCAACATGAACTCTGGACTTTGTGGTGTTTCAGGAGGAAAACTGCCTCAGTTATTCTCTCATATTAGTTTCATATTTTATACATTAGCTTCGTATGAAACCCTGAAAATACGACAAGAAGAAAGTACTTTGTTCATTCTTGAGTCAATAAACACTTTATTCATCATGTAAACCTGTTCAATGTGTTGGACCATAATCTCACTTATGTAAAAGAATAATGAAAGATGTGCTTATTGATTATGATACTTTATTTTATAACACAACATAGTGCATCATGTGTATGTTGATTCAGACAACAACAACAACAACAACATTTAGTCTCTCAATCTAATGAACACACTTTGCAGAAAGTTGTAAGAACTAAATATCTAGAATAAAGAATCTCTTCTTTCTCTTTAAGACCCATGCAGAGGAAGAGACATTAACAAATACATCGATAACAACATTCATCAAACATTTAGAGCTCACAGCATTTGACATGTTCCTGCAGATGAATATGAGTTCAGGTAAACAAAGATCATCATGAGCAGTGAGAGCCTCCATAAACACACAGAGGAAGGAGCGCCACCTACAGGAACTCATTTACACAGCAACGAGATGGACAAGCACCGCCCACAAGGTTTGATTGACAGGTGGAGAAAAGTCTGCTCTCAGCGACAATGAAGTAAACAAAATAAGTTTAAGAATTAAAACCCAGACTTTAACCGGCTGTCCCTTAAATCACTTCTGTCTATTTGAGTTTACAGAACTCAGCAGTGTCTCCAGAAGAAAACAACCCAAGTCCAGCATAGAGAGGCTGAGTGAATGTGGTCTGGACTCTGTGGAGGAGAGTCATGGTTTCAGAGACGCTGTAGAAGGACAGAATACCTGCTCTGTGATCCAGGTACACTCCTAGTCTGGAGGACCGAGGACCAGAGACGGGGGTGTTGACTTTGTTGTACCAAAAGTTATAACTGTTATTGTCACAACGTAAAGCCCAAGATTTGTTATTGTATCCAAACACACATTCATTCCCTGTTCTCATGATGTTCTTGTATGAAACTGCTACTCTAACTCCTATTCCTCTCCACTCCACCTCCCAGTAACAACGTCCAGTCAGACTCTCTCTACTCAGGACCTGAAAACACCATCCACTGAACCTGTCTGGGTGACTAGAATAAGAGTGATGTTCCTCCATTAAAGTTCCTTTTCTGTTCCCATCAGATAATAACAGCCATGTGTGTGCTGTGTTTGGATCCAGAGTGAGTTCACATGAACATCTTAAGAATCCATCTCTGGTCGTGGGCTCTGGTGCAGACAGTAAAACATCCACTTCAGTCCCCGTCAGTGAGACGTTTGTCCACTTGTCTCTCAGGACGTCCTGTAGTTCATCTCTGAGTCCTGAAACAGCCGCCGTCACGTCCTCAAAGTACCTCAGAGGACGGATGTTGATGCTGGATGAGTCTGTAGACCCACTGAGTGGTGACAGTGAGGGGTAGTGGTGGAGAAGCTGGTTGAGATCCTCTGTGTGTGAGAGCAGCTTCAGCTCAGCGTCGTTCCTCTTCAGCTCAGTGATCTCCTGCTCCAGCTTCTCCTGAAGCTCTTTGACTCGACTCACTTCAGTTCTCTGCTGGGATCTGACCTGCTGCTTCACATCAGAGCTTCTTTTCTTCATGAGACGGATCAGCTTAGTGAAGATCTTCTCACTGTCCTCCACTGTTTTATCAGCAGAGAGGTTGATGGCCTCCACCTCCTGATGGAGCAGCTTCAGGTCTTTCTCTCTGTCCTGGATTCTCTGCTGGATGTTTAGTCGACTCCCCTCCAGCTCTCTCTGCCTCTCGGTCCTTTCTGCTGCAGCTGAGACGGTGTCGTGGCCTTTATGTTCATCCAGAGAGCAGAGGTAGCAGATACACTGCTGATCAGTACGGCAGAAGATCTTCATCACCTCATTGTGACGAGAGCAGATGTTCTCCTGGAGCTGGTTGGAGGGGTCCACCAGCTGGTGTTTCTTTAATTGAGGTACATCACAATGAGGCTGGAGGTGTTTCTCACAGTAAGAAACCAGACACACCAGACAGGACTTGAAGGCCTTCAGTCTCCTCCCAGTGCAGACATCACAGGCCACATCTTCAGGTCCAGCATAGCAGTGATCAGCAGGAGCAGCTTGGAGTCCAGTCTTCTTCAGCTGCTCCACTAAATCTGCCAACATGGTGCTCTTCAGCAGGACAGGCCTCGGTGTGAAGGTCTGCCTACACTGAGGGCAGCTGAGGAGCTTCTTCCCGTCCTCTTCATCCCAGTGGTCTTTAATACAGTTCATGCAGTAGCTGTGTCCACAGGGAATAGTCACCGGATCCTTCAGGAGATCCAGACAGATGGAACAAGAGAAGGTCTCCCGGTCCAGCTGATCTCCTTTGGGCTCCATTTCACCTCTCGGTAACAACGAGTGTCTGAGTTTCACTTCCTCAGAAGAGACTCTGACTTCAGGTCTGAACAACATGTGACGGTTCAGTGAACGGGGCGTGTCAGCTCTACTGCTCCGCCTCCATGTTGGTTACACCAATCTTTAGAGCTGTAGATCTGAAGGGGAGGGGCCAGGAAGGATGTGGACACAGTGCAGCTGTCTGTGATTGACAGCAGGAGGAAGAGGGAGGGGCTTATCAAGCTGAGCTTCATTCCAGGAAGAGGAGCGGCGCTGTGAAAGTGAACTTTGTTCCCTCATTTACAGACAGAGACTCTGTTGAAACCTGCTGCATGTTTGAAATCATTTCAGTTTCTCAACTTCAACATATGTCTTGGCTCCTCAGGCGTTGATGATCGATCCATATTTCTCTACAACTCTTCCTCAAGTTCTGTTTCTCTAATTCTTAAATCAGTTATTCGTTGCAGCTCTGACTCCAGAAGCTCCTGAAGAACCCGACGAGCTGCTTCTGTAATTAACTGGTTGATAAACATTAATACATGTTTCTGTCAAATGGAGAAATTACATATATGTGGTAAGGCAGGCAACGGGCAGCCTGTGATTAGGACCCAGGCCAAGGGGCGGAGCTTCTAAAAAGGGGTGGGAAGCTCACCTGGGCCTTTCTTCCTGTAGTCAGACACACCTGAGAGAGCACACAGTCATAGAGCAGCCATCTTTCATGGGCCTTTTATTGTTGCTGTGAACCGGTAACTTTGATTTGGTTGAAGAGTTCTCCTAAATGACCTACACACGTTGTGACTTTATACTTTATGTTTTTATTGAACTCTACACTGACAGTTTAGCCCCACATGGTTTACTCTCTTGTTTGAGCACTTCTTTTGATTTATGTATTAAATGTATAATTTACTTCAATAATATATATATGTTCTGGTGGTGTGTGGTATATCACCGGGTCACACACATATATATATATATATATATATATATATATATATGGCAGCAGATCTTCAGGTCCAGACCCAGTTCAGTTCTGATCACCACAGAGTGCCACGCACAGGAAACGGAGAGAGGTGGTAGACCTGTTTGTGTTATTGATTCCCCAGACATCTTTGATGATGACATTGACCTGTCAATCAAAGCAGGGCACGTGAGCAGGTGCAGAGCGCTGTGTCAGGGCGGGCCGACTGTGTACTTACTGCTGATGGCTTCCAGACGGGGAGAGAGGCGTACTGAGGAAGCTGGAGGAAGCTTTTGGCCAAAGAGTGCATGAACCAACAATCATCCTGTTTACTCGAGGGGACCTGAAGCAGCAACAAATGAGCCCGGCTGACTTCATGCGCTCCTCCACACCTCATCTCAAGGACATCATTGCAAAGTGTGTCCACATTGTGTCTTCTTTGAGAACAAGGCCTCACGTCCCCCTCAAGTGGAAAGGCTGATGCAGAGCGTTGACGAGATCATAACAGAAACAATAACAGATCCATACAGTGCTGGGTTGTGACTTATCTCCTTGAATATATAAATAGGCCACAAGCTGAACAAATCTAACGTCTTAATTAAACTGGTTGATTTTACACATTTTATTTTCTTGGTGGCAGGTTCTGTCACGTGAACCAGATCTCGGCCAGAGGAGACGAGAGGTCGGCCTCCCTGCGCCTACGGGGAGTCGGGCTCTGACTGCTGTTGGTGCTGATGCACCAAACAGCAGTTCAGAGTCTCCGGCCTTCTTGGAGTCGGTGGGAGGGGTCCTGGAAAGAGCGCCGCCTCGGACTCCGTGGTTCTCCTGGGTGAAGAGCTGTCAACTGATCACCACCTGGTGGGGAGTTGGATCAGATGGGGGGGGGGCCGGCTAGAAAGACCTGGCAAGCCCAAACGTGTAGTGAAGGTGAACTGGGAACGTCTGGTGGAGGATCCTGGTAAGGTCACGATACATAGATGTAGGTGCAAGGGAACAACATGTGACGTTAATATATAAGTGGGAAACAATGTGGGAACGTAATGAAATTAATATCATTATTATAATTTGTATAGCTTATTTAAAAATGATCATATAGAATTTACCAACACTTGAGGGGCAAAATAAAGAAATACATAGAAAATAACTACAAGGTACATTTGTATTGTTACTTTGCAACAAACAGAAGCTCAACAAGTATTTATTGTCAGGTACAAACTGTTGGCCTCAATAATCAATGAAACATTTGAGGGTCATTGCAGATATCAAAATGAAATTATGAGATGAAAAGTTCATGTGAACGTCCAAATGTAAAAAGGGTATCTGCACTGCCGCCACCAGATGGCGTCATTGTCACAGTTAGTTTTCTCTGATGCTCTTCTGTGCAGTGAGCCACCATCACCACTGATATGAACGATAAGGCATATGTTAGTAAATGTATTGTGACATCTGTGTGATGCCTATAAACTACAGATCCATTCCACACATGGGAAACACTGTTTCTCTGCACGTGTGTTCGGTGTGCAGTACAGCTCAGTGGGTCTGAGTGGCAGTGAAGAGTGACGAGTGCAGCGTGCACACGAGATGAAGACGTGCACACGTGGTCTCGTCTGTAAATTAGTGCACATATTGCCACAGACACACTTTGGCATCGAGGGGTTTCTAGTTTGAAAGATTCTCACGAGACGAGGAGCATCCTGCAGAGACCATCTCTGCTTCTGTGGAAACCAAGGCAACAGGTCAGAGGTCAGGGGTCAACCTCAACACATATCTGGTGTACAGTGTGATGCAACAACTAAGACAAACTCCCTTTTCCCAGTTAGACACACAGTGACACACATATCAGGGCAGGTCGTACATTTACTAACACGAGTGCCTGTAAAGTATCCACACTAGTGCCAGTACATGGACCTGTGCACGTTGATCACGGACGTCAGACTGTCGCACACACATGCATGTTCAAAAGAATTCATTATTTACACGGGTGTAGGGCCTCCCCTGTAAGGACAGAGGGGCCGAAAGTACTGCACTTTGTGACCCTCTGTCTGTGATAAGTGCAAAATAAATAAACCTTACTTACTTACTTATAGACATGCTTTTGTTTTGTAGGACGGGGGAACAAGACCAGTGTTTAGTGCTATTTCTGAATGACTCATACCCAGGCTTCCCAGGCTGCTCAGTCCGGCTCTCCCTCGGTGTGGTCACGCTGACAGCCAGTCCTCTGTCTGTCATGTCTGCAGTCGCCTTTTAATTACCTGTTGAACAGGTGCTCGGCACTTGTTTTCTCTGAGGGAGATTGGAAAGGTTGATTTCCATAACAATAGTTTGAGTGGATCTTTACACCAGGAAACAACTCCGTTACATCGATCGCGTCTCTCCAGCTGTTAAAACCGACTGACAGCTGATCAGCTGATCCGGAGTCAGTGTGAAGCAGACACGTCCTTCACGTGACGCTTGGGAGGAAAGGACGTCTCATTTCTCTCCATAGTATTCTCTCCTCGCCTGGTAGAAGAGACGCGTGCATGGCTATCTGCTAAGCTAAAGAACGAGAGCTAGCGTTGGTTAGCAACAAGCTAAGCTATCGACACAGAGGTGACACGCGTTGGCTGCTTGGGGGCGGAGCCGGGTTTCGAACCTCTAACCCCGCGCTCCGAATGCCACTGACCAATCCGCTGGACCACCAATGAAAACACGCTTTCCCCGCCCATATTACCCACCATGCATCAGATTGCCCTCGTCATGGTGACCGCTGTCAACAGACTAATGTCTCGGCAGAACTTTTTGAAATGATCTCTTTTCTTTCGACCCAGTTGTTTGCAACTAAATATACTTCTATAGATCTATATTTATGTACATATGTATATATATAAATATATATATATATATATATTTATATAGCACTATTAATTAAATGTTCAACAAACATTGTAAACATGTCTTTATATTAGAACCAATGTCATAATAGTTCTGATGTAATTAAAAAATGTACTGTATGACACTTTATATATAATAAATATTGTGTAAATTCTAATTTAATATCTTTTTGATTTCCATTTGACTCAACACATCTGGTGCACAGTGTGATGCAACTAAGAGAAACAAGCCTCCCTTTTCCCAGTTAGACGGACAGTGTCACACAGGTCAGGGCAGGTTGACTAACATTGAAACATCCACATAGAGCCAGAACGTGGTGGACCTGTGCACGTTGATCACGGACGGCAGACTGTCGTACACACATGGATGTTCAATGTGCTTCATTAGACAGGAAGTCAAGAAACAGCTGGGTTCCTCTTGCTTACATGAATAATCATATGAATGACAGATAATATATTTTAATATATAAAAAAAGCAGGTAAACATCTTGTGAACACTTGAGAATCGCCTTTCAGTTGCATTTTCTGGACCTTATGCAAACACACACACACACACACACACCTCTTCACGACAGGGTCAAGACACTAAGTGATTTGACCCTCACCCGCTCATCAATGTTCCCAATCGTCCCCTCTAATATTCACGAGCATTGATTGAGCTGTCGGGGTTCGTTGGAGGTGTAATGATTATTGATCTGAGTGCTGCGCTCCGGTTAACGGTAAGTTCAATCTTTTCAATCACTCCTGAGGACGTCTTCCAGTCCCGTGGAGGAGCCGCGCTTCAATCAATAGCTCGTCATTGTGCTTCTTCACGCAGCGGTGAGGGCAAAGACAACAGAGGTCGTCTCCTCTGGAAAGGTCGTCCTCCTCGTGACCTTTGCTCTGCTGCGTCTCAGGTCAGGTGCGCACAGGTGTGCTTCTGAAAAACATATTGCTTGTGCTGCATTCAAACAAATAAAAAACAGTATGTTTTGCACATCTTGTTCAGATACGTGTTGTATATTTATTTTTCAAAGTGAAATCACCAAAATCCGATCGGGCTATTATATGAGTAATATACTAGTTACTTTGTGATTTAATGTAATTATGATTGGAAAAAGTGATCGAAACATGCCGGCTATCAAGCCACGGCTATTTTATCAAGCCACTACATTAATGTTTTTGTAATATTTACTATTATTTTAGCTCAGTGCTACAGATGAGCTCAGTTATGCATATTAATTACTGTAACAAGGGCGTCTTTGTTAACCATATTGTGACCTGCATCAATAAGGACAGTAAAGCTGCAACAACAACAACAACAACAACACGTCGACATGTCAGGAATAATGTTGGATTTGTAATTACGGAGTCATCGCCCGCAAGCGCTCTCACGGTGATGGAACTGGTTTTGTGAAACATGAATGCTTACAACTTCAGACGTTGGCATGCGCCTTGTAACAATATTATGACTCAACGTTATTTCTTTAGGGATCAAATTCAACAAATTACATAAATTAGCGCTGCACACACTCGTAGCCTGAAGGGACGGTGAAGAAAGGATCTCGTCTGTTAACCTGCCAACAAAGATTTGAGTGTGCAGGAAAGATTTAGAAATAGGCCTTTGTGTCTGCGTGTGAGTCAAGTTAACGTCAACTATGTATAAATAGTTAGATATTGTGATATAAAGTGTAATAATAATAATGTATTTTGTAAACTTACGCTGTTTTCCTCTTTCTGGGGTTTTGTTGCCTAAACCGAACCTGTGAAGACTATTCAGAATAGAAAGTTAAGACATTAACAAGTCGTCCTTGACTCATCTGATACCTGGAGGTACCTGGAGATACCTCCTGGAGATACCCCCTGGAGATACCTGGAGTTACCTGGAGTTACCTGGAGTTACCTGGAGATACCTCCTGGAGATACCCCCTGGAGATACCTGGAGTTACCTGGAGTTACCTGGAGTTACCTGGAGATACCTCCTGGAGATACCCCCTGGAGATACCTGGAGTTACCTGGAGTTACCTGGAGATACCTGGAGTTACCTGGAGTTACCTGGAGTTACCTGGAGATACCTGGAGTTACCTGGAGATACCTGGAGGTACCTGGAGTTACCTGGAGTTACCTGTAGATACCTGGAGGTACCTGGAGATACCTCCTGGAGATACCCCCTGGAGATACCTGGAGTTACCTGGAGTTACCTGGAGTTACCTGGAGATACCTGGAGTTACCTGGAGTTACCTGGAGATACCTGGAGGTACCTGGAGTTACCTGGAGTTACCTGGAGATACCTGGAGGTACCTGGAGATACCTCCTGGAGATACCCCCTGGAGATACCTGGAGTTACCTGGAGTTACCTGGAGTTACCTGGAGTTACCTGGAGATACCTGGAGGTACCTGGAGTTACCTGGAGTTACCTGGAGTTACCTGGAGATACCTGGAGGTACCTGGAGTTACCTGGAGTTACCTAGAGATACCTGGAGGTACCTGGAGGTACCTGGAGTTACCTGGAGTTACCTGGAGATACCTGGAGGTACCTGGAGTTACCTGGAGTTACCTGGAGATACCTGGAGGTACCTGGACTGGTCCTGATTGGCTCCATGCATCCTCTCCACAAATCATGAATTTCACAATAAAAACTACAACACAGAGCTCCCACCCAGCAGGTCAGAGTCAACAATCAACATTGTGGTTTAAAGTTGATATCAGGACGTTGTTGTCTTTCATTAATTAATGGACCGGTTCTGAAACCATTGAATAAACTATGTATTGAGTAATCTTTTCATTCAAATATATTAAAACCTAGTTCAAAATTGCATCAGAGTATGGTATTAATACGGACTGATTGATATATTACCTGTTTTCAATGCAGTTGGGGCCAATTTGATTGTATGTATGGGACTCGCATGTAAACCTATAAATAACTCAGTGGTGAAGCCTGAATGTGATCAAATGAGACGTCGATATTATGGCACCTTCCTGAATAAATATGAGAGAAGCATCTGTTGCAAAATTGACAATGTAAACTCACTTAATCACCGATAATAAAAGTGTAATGCCGTGAGTCTTTCAGGGATCTGTGCAACGTGTGAGACGGCTTTTCCAAACAGGAAGTGAGGAGCAGAAAAGTGGCTCAGCACTGCCTTCGTGTGAAATTACAACAGACATTTCTATTAAAAGTAAAAACCTCTTCAGCTTTTTATTTCATTAATCCCAACAATCTTTTTTGTAACACAATTTATTAAGCTGCGTTGTGGGTTCAAGCTCAACAATATTGCATAGCACCATGAGCGGGTACAGGTTGAGATCAAACTCCAGGGTTGCTGAAGGGGAAGAGGGATGGCGCTCCTTTTTAATAGACTCTCCTGGAACTGGTTGATGAGACTGTGGACTTGGTAATGGTGCCACCATAACCACCAGACATGCCGCCGCCGTAGCCGCCACCGTAGCCGCCGCTGCTGCTGCCACCGTAGCCGCCACCGTAGCCGCCGCTGCTGCTGCCACCGTAGCCGCCGCTGCTGCTGCCACCGTAGCCGAATCCACCTCCGGAGTTGGAGCTGGATAATCCTGAAGCAAAAACAGAGCATGCAAGTGTTGTTATTTATCCATCTATCTGTCGGTGTGGGCTGTTGGCTCAGGTATCACCTGATGTATATGAAATCTGAAACTTACCACCACCTCCAGAGGTCTGCTGCACGTGGATGGTGGCGCTTGGACCTCCGCTGGACAGTCTGACGGCGGAAGAGTGGCGGGTTAGCACTTAATTCAGAGTTGAAGCTGATGCTGCAGCCATTGAAATACATTTCATATTCAAGTGTCCCACCTGCTCTCCTCTCCTTCCAGCAGTTTCCTGTAGGTTGCAATTTCAATGTCCAGGGCCAGCTTGACGTTCATCAGCTCCTGGTACTCGCACACCTGGCGGGCCATGTCCTGCTTGGCTCTCTGCAGAGCTTCCTCCAGGTCCCGGATGCGGAGCTTGGCATCCTTCACTGCCAGCTCACCACGCTCCTCAGCCTCTGCGATCTGGGCCTCAAGGCTGCCCCTCTGTGGAAAATGATGTTGATGGATTAATAACTGCAAATCCTGTGAAACAATGAAGTGTGTAAATAACAGGGCGTCGTCCATGTGAAGGTCTTGACATGTACCTGTCCCTTGACGGACTCAATCTCATTCTGAAGACGGGCGATCATGCGGTTCAGCTCAGAGATCTCAGTCTTGGTTGAGCGCAGGTCCTCCCCATACTGTCCGGCAGAGCTCTGCATCTCCTCGTACTAATATGAAACAAACGTTGTATCAAGAGCATGATCCACATACTTGGAAGAGGTGTTGAAAGTGTAATAAAAAAGAAATTCAAAGAAAGGATGAACCAGATGTTTCATTTCTCTCACCTTCTGTTTGTACCAGGTCTCTGCTTCAGCCTTGCTGCGGTTGGCGATGTCCTCGTACTGAGCACGCACTTCAGCCACAACGGAGTCCATGTCCAGGTTACGGCTGTTGTCCATCTCCACGACGACGGAGGTGTCCTTGATCTGGCCCTGCAGTTCACGAAGCTCCTACAGAACCAATGGTTGTTGCACATCAGTTAACTCTTTGTCCTTCATAGATGATTGACATGAGGAGTGGATGACCATCAGCTTTAACTTAAATGGTGACGATAGTATGATGAATATTAGACATTATAGATACGTACAGCCTCATAGACGGCCCTGAGGAAGTTGATCTCATCCTGAAGAGCATCAGCTTTGGCCTCCAGCTCCACCTTGTTCATGTAAGCACCATCAACATCCTGGAAAGAAAACCATAGAGAAACAGGAAGTGTTACAACTGGCCACATTGTCTTAAACCTCAGGGTTACAGAAATGCATTTAATGGCCATTTGGATGTTTTTGCACCTTCTTCAGGAGCACAAATTCATTCTCTGCAGCTGCACGTTTGTTGATTTCATCTTCATACCTGTTGGGACAAAAGCCAACGTTTTAGTCCATCTGCTCTCTGTACCGAGGTATTATAACTAGTGGCCACGTCATGGCAGCACTCACTTCCTCTTGAAGTCCTCAACCTGGCCCTGCATGTTCCTCAGCTCTCCCTCCATCTTGGCCTTCTCGTTGCCCAGCCCGTCCAGCTGTCTGCGCAGGTTGGCGATGTAGGCTTCGAACATGCCGTCGATGTTGGACCGGGTTGTGGTCTGGTCCTGCAGGAGGCTCCATTTGGTCTCCAGCATCTTGTTCTGCTGCTCCAGGAAACGGACCTGTGGACACACAAAGATAAGGAAGATTGTCAGATGTTGTTTTTCCAGAACCATTTTCTACGTATTGATTTTGTTTGTCTGCTGTTTGACTTCATTGACTCTTTCTGGCGTTACTGGGCTGAGTAGTGATTTGAAAAATAATCAATGCAAAAAGGTTATGTCATTGTGATATCAGAATTTAAAAGGCCTGAGTGCTTTGTTTTATGAAGTTTATGAGTCCTTCTCTTCAGAAAGGTCCTCTTCTCATAGCGTGCACACAAACAATTACACGGTTGTGTGATTGTTGCGTTAAAGACAAGTGAATGTGGATTTTACTGCTCTATACACAGCATTCTTTTTGCCATAACAACCAGGTGATAGGTGCACTGTACAAAGGAAAGACTTTGGACTCTGTGGGCATAGCGTAGATAGATTATGTTAAGTCACTGCAATATAATCCCCACCCATGTTTAGATAGTGTGCAGAAAGGCTGCCTGTTCGCTTGAGTAGAGTTTGGATGGAGTTGCCAGTGGGGTCACCATCAGTGACAGACTTTGAGATGTTTGTGAGCTTTCTAATCCCAGAGACTGGAACTCATGGATGGATTCAATAGCACGCAGATAGGATTCACAGCTAGTGAATCTTGAACTAAACAGTGCTATCTACTAAAGGTCCCTTTGGACAGCTGCTAGCAGTAAGCGTAGCTCACAGGCCGTCAGCACTAAGATAATGAGGCCGAGACTAAATTGTACATAGGACCGTCACACACAGGGGGGCACAGGAACCCACCTTGTCGATGAAGGAGGCGAAGCGGTTGTTGAGGGTCTTGATCTGCTCTTTCTCCTCGGTGCGGACCACCTGGATGGATGGGTCGATAGCCAGGTTCAGGGGGGCCAGCAGGCTCTGGTTGACTTGGACAGCGGTGATCGGTGGAGGGATGCAGCCGCCTCCTTGGCTCGAAGAAAAGCCATAACTACTACCCATTGAAGACATACCAGAACCAAAACCACTGGAACCACCGAAACCACTGGAAACAAAACCACCACCTCCACCACCACCACCAGCACCATAACTGGATCTTTGTACGGAGTAGCTGCTAGATGGTGCATTGGACCTCCTGATGCTGCCGCCGCTGCCAGAGATTGAGTATGACTTCCTCATGGTGTTTGCTGTGGTTATCAACTATCGGAGAAGAGGAAAACAGAAGATGAGCAGTCTTCAAAAGGAGAGCCAAGTCCCTCTGAGTGTCTGACTGTAGACGCTGTTGGCTTTTATGTCTGTGTGGAACAAGGGGGAGGATCCTCTTCAGTCACTTCACCCTGGACTCATGTTGCTGTCCAGCCTCCCTTCCACCTCAGGCTACACGCCTCTAGCGCGGAATGACAGGAGTGGCCTGTAATACAGGTAGGGAGGGATTGTCAAAAGATAAGAAGTGACACACCCTGCAGCTGTTTGAAGGGGAAGAGAGCGAGAGCTAAAGAAGTGGAGTGAGAGTGTGATTATTGTGCAAGTCTATAACCCCAGTAGCCTGCTTAGTGGTCACAGGGCAGTGGAAATAATATTTGAGGGGATGCATGAGTAAAGGGCAAAAAGGTAAACATGTAAAAAAAAAACATTCTAGACAGCAATGTGCTGAAAGTAAACAAACTTCTTTCAAAGTTGAGGTTGTCGTATATGATGTTTCATACAAGAGGAGTGGCGAAGCGTAGTGAGTGAGTCAGCAGGCAGTCAATGGCAGTTTGAAACAAATAAAGGGTGTTTTGAGATAGGAACCTCAAGAGGTCCTTGAGCATGCAGCTATAACTAGGCAACATCCATATGAAGCGTTCAAAGTTCAGTTCCCCTTTGATAAACTATCCTGGGCTTATTCTTAAGCAAGCTTCTTCTCCAACAGCTGTATTCTCAGCCCTGTCTCTTGCAGCTGAAGCACTGTCAGCTTCAGCTGCTCCTTAGCCAGAAGGATTTGTTTCAGTCTCCATTTTCTGCAGTCGGCGTTGTCTGCGTGCCGCTTCTGTGTCTGTTGCACCGGCTCCGACCCGAGCCCCTCTTGGTGCTGATGGTTGCACATGACTCAGCCTCCCAAGGATCCACCTCCACAGTTGTGAGGAGCACAAATGCGTCACCTTCAGGAGAGGTCAAGAGGCTGGGACTTGTGATTGTTTGCCTCGTGGATCTGTTCCCCAACACAGGCCCAATCTCATGGAGTGCCTGGGAACTCTCTGGTCCGACACTATGAAGGACCGCCTTTGAGAACTTACCCATCTTGAACTGTTTGTTCACATTTTGGAGGTTCCTTGTTTCCCCATGCTCCCTTGTAGCCTTCAAATTCTTCATCCAAAGTCCAACTGTTGGTTTTTAATTGGCCAGGGCTAGTGGCTTCACTTCCTGATATTGTAGCCCAAATGTTACCCAAATGAGGTTGCTTTGCCAGGGCCACTGAAAGTTTCAAACAATTGCTGATAATTAAGATGCACACCCTCTAGTAATGTACTCTTCTCAGCACCGCTGAAGTCTGACTGAACTCACGCGACAGCTTCAGGGGAAAGAAGCATCACCCATAACGGTTCCCACGGTGACGTAACTGGGTTTTTGTGGAAACATTCACGGTTACAACTTCACACTTTGGGTTGCGTCTTCTTCCAATTCTATGACTCAACTTTAATTTGTCTGGGCATCAAATGAAACAATGAAATGCGTGTTCTCTGCCAGCGCTCGTCGCCTCAGGTGAAGATGAACAAAAGGTTTTGTTTGTTTAACCGCCATTGCAAACTTTGAGTGTGCAAGGCCGCATTTAAAAATACACCGTTGTGTAAGCGGAAAATAATTAAGTTCAATCAACAAAGTGAATGATGTCGACCTGGCAGACACCTGAGATACAGGTCCAAGCACGAAAGCATAACTGGTGCTTCATATGAACACTATCTCTGACCTGATTATGCGTATTGGGGTTCATTACAGTATCCTGGCTGTGCACATGTACTCGTCTCTGAATGTGAAGCAGGAAGCACTGCGGATTCTCTTCAAGCTTAAATATGTTAATATTCACGTTTGATAGTCAAATGAGTGTCTTCTCGACGCAGGAAGTCGCTCTTCTGATGAAGGATGTCGCTCTGCATGTCAGACATGTGACGAGAGATCCAGTCGTCCCTCCCCTCCCCCAACAGGGAGGTTAATTATACAGATGACATATTGGACATGAATATGCGGCAGGAAGTGAGGAAATCTCAGAGTGGAAATTTCATTGCAACTTACTATCGGAAGTAAAAACATTCCTGAACTTTCTCTTTCATTTATCAGAGCAATAAAGAGAGCGAGAGGCAACTTAAGTTCTCAGATTTATTTATTTAGTTATTTATTTGCCGATACAAAAATAAATCTGGGTTTTCGACGTAGTTTTTATTCTCGCCGGAAGGTGAATGCACAAAAAGTAAACATGGAACCGTTCGACAGTCAGAAGAACGAGTCAGTGGACAACAAGTTCAAAGTGAAACTAAGTGCATGTGAAGTCACACAGATTCATCTGGATCTGGTCACTGTGTTGCTCCCCCGACCGACATCAGCACTCAAATGTAGCAACGACGACACCACATTTAAGTACAGATTGTCAAATGTCCCTTGTTTAGTTTTAACCCTCCATCAAAGCCTTTGTGTTTGTTTGTATTTTGTATTATTTGTTACAAGAAAAGCCACCAGTGATCCATGAAACACAACTGGTAGCAGTGTAACACAATTTATTAAGCTGCGTTGTGGGTTCAAGCTCAACAATATTGCATAGCACCATGAGCGGGTACAGGTTGAGATCAAACTCCAGGGTTGCTGAAGGGGAAGAGGGATGGCGCTCCTTTTTAATAGACTCTCCTGGAACTGGTTGATGAGACTGTGGACTTGGTAATGGTGCCACCATAACCACCAGACATGCCGCCGCCGTAGCCGCCGCTGCTGCTGCCACCGTAGCCGAATCCACCTCCGGAGTTGGAGCTGGATAATCCTGAAGCAAAAACAGAGCATGCAAGTGTTGTTATTTATCCATCTATCTGTCGGTGTGGGCTGTTGGCTCAGGTATCACCTGATGTATATGAAATCTGAAACTTACCACCACCTCCAGAGGTCTGCTGCACGTGGATGGTGGCGCTTGGACCTCCGCTGGACAGTCTGACGGCGGAAGAGTGGCGGGTTAGCACTTAATTCAGAGTTGAAGCTGATGCTGCAGCCATTGAAATACATTTCATATTCAAGTGTCCCACCTGCTCTCCTCTCCTTCCAGCAGTTTCCTGTAGGTTGCAATTTCAATGTCCAGGGCCAGCTTGACGTTCATCAGCTCCTGGTACTCGCGCACCTGGCGGGCCATGTCCTGCTTGGCTCTCTGCAGAGCTTCCTCCAGGTCCCGGATGCGGAGCTTGGCATCCTTCACTGCCAGCTCACCACGCTCCTCAGCCTCTGCGATCTGGGCCTCAAGGCTGCCCCTCTGTGGAAAATGATGTTGATGGATTAATAACTGCAAATCCTGTGAAACAATGAAGTGTGTAAATAACAGGGCGTCGTCCATGTGAAGGTCTTGACATGTACCTGTCCCTTGACGGACTCAATCTCATTCTGAAGACGGGCGATCATGCGGTTCAGCTCAGAGATCTCAGTCTTGGTTGAGCGCAGGTCCTCCCCATACTGTCCGGCAGAGCTCTGCATCTCCTCGTACTAATATGAAACAAACGTTGTATCAAGAGCATGATCCACATACTTGGAAGAGGTGTTGAAAGTGTAATAAAAAAGAAATTCAAAGAAAGGATGAACCAGATGTTTCATTTCTCTCACCTTCTGTTTGTACCAGGTCTCTGCTTCAGCCTTGCTGCGGTTGGCGATGTCCTCGTACTGAGCACGCACTTCAGCCACAACGGAGTCCATGTCCAGGTTACGGCTGTTGTCCATCTCCACGACGACGGAGGTGTCCTTGATCTGGCCCTGCAGTTCACGAAGCTCCTACAGAACCAATGGTTGTTGCACATCAGTTAACTCTTTGTCCTTCATAGATGATTGACATGAGGAGTGGATGACCATCAGCTTTAACTTAAATGGTGACGATAGTATGATGAATATTAGACATTATAGATACGTACAGCCTCATAGACGGCCCTGAGGAAGTTGATCTCATCCTGAAGAGCATCAGCTTTGGCCTCCAGCTCCACCTTGTTCATGTAAGCACCATCAACATCCTGGAAAGAAAACCATAGAGAAACAGGAAGTGTTACAACTGGCCACATTGTCTTAAACCTCAGGGTTACAGAAATGCATTTAATGGCCATTTGGATGTTTTTGCACCTTCTTCAGGAGCACAAATTCATTCTCTGCAGCTGCACGTTTGTTGATTTCATCTTCATACCTGTTGGGACAAAAGCCAACGTTTTAGTCCATCTGCTCTCTGTACCGAGGTATTATAACTAGTGGCCACGTCATGGCAGCACTCACTTCCTCTTGAAGTCCTCAACCTGGCCCTGCATGTTCCTCAGCTCTCCCTCCATCTTGGCCTTCTCGTTGCCCAGCCCGTCCAGCTGTCTGCGCAGGTTGGCGATGTAGGCTTCGAACATGCCGTCGATGTTGGACCGGGTTGTGGTCTGGTCCTGCAGGAGGCTCCATTTGGTCTCCAGCATCTTGTTCTGCTGCTCCAGGAAACGGACCTGTGGACACACAAAGATAAGGAAGATTGTCAGATGTTGTTTTTCCAGAACCATTTTCTACGTATTGATTTTGTTTGTCTGCTGTTTGACTTCATTGACTCTTTCTGGCGTTACTGGGCTGAGTAGTGATTTGAAAAATAATCAATGCAAAAAGGTTATGTCATTGTGATATCAGAATTTAAAAGGCCTGAGTGCTTTGTTTTATGAAGTTTATGAGTCCTTCTCTTCAGAAAGGTCCTCTTCTCATAGCGTGCACACAAACAATTACACGGTTGTGTGATTGTTGCGTTAAAGACAAGTGAATGTGGATTTTACTGCTCTATACACAGCATTCTTTTTGCCATAACAACCAGGTGATAGGTGCACTGTACAAAGGAAAGACTTTGGACTCTGTGGGCATAGCGTAGATAGATTATGTTAAGTCACTGCAATATAATCCCCACCCATGTTTAGATAGTGTGCAGAAAGGCTGCCTGTTCGCTTGAGTAGAGTTTGGATGGAGTTGCCAGTGGGGTCACCATCAGTGACAGACTTTGAGATGTTTGTGAGCTTTCTAATCCCAGAGACTGGAACTCATGGATGGATTCAATAGCACGCAGATAGGATTCACAGCTAGTGAATCTTGAACTAAACAGTGCTATCTACTAAAGGTCCCTTTGGACAGCTGCTAGCAGTAAGCGTAGCTCACAGGCCGTCAGCACTAAGATAATGAGGCCGAGACTAAATTGTACATAGGACCGTCACACACAGGGGGGCACAGGAACCCACCTTGTCGATGAAGGAGGCGAAGCGGTTGTTGAGGGTCTTGATCTGCTCTTTCTCCTCGGTGCGGACCACCTGGATGGATGGGTCGATAGCCAGGTTCAGGGGGGCCAGCAGGCTCTGGTTGACTTGGACAGCGGTGATCGGTGGAGGAATGCAGCCGCCTCCTTGGCTCGAAGAAAAGCCATAACTACTACCCATTGAAGACATACCAGAACCAAAACCACTGGAACCACCGAAACCACTGGAAACAAAACCACCACCTCCACCACCACCACCAGCACCATAACTGGATCTTTGTACGGAGTAGCTGCTAGATGGTGCATTGGACCTCCTGATGCTGCCGCCGCTGCCAGAGATTGAGTATGACTTCCTCATGGTGTTTGCTGTGGTTATCAACTATCGGAGAAGAGGAAAACAGAAGATGAGCAGTCTTCAAAAGGAGAGCCAAGTCCCTCTGAGTGTCTGACTGTAGACGCTGTTGGCTTTTATGTCTGTGTGGAACAAGGGGGAGGATCCTCTTCAGTCACTTCACCCTGGACTCATGTTGCTGTCCAGCCTCCCTTCCACCTCAGGCTACACGCCTCTAGCGCGGAATGACAGGAGTGGCCTGTAATACAGGTAGGGAGGGATTGTCAAAAGATAAGACGTGACACACCCTGCAGCTGTTTGAAGGGGAAGAGAGCGAGAGCTAAAGAAGTGGAGTGAGAGTGTGATTATTGTGCAAGTCTATAACCCCAGTAGCCTGCTTAGTGGTCACAGGGCAGTGGAAATAATATTTGAGGGGATGCATGAGTAAAGGGCAAAAAGGTAAACATGTAAAAAAAAAACATTCTAGACAGCAATGTGCTGAAAGTAAACAAACTTCTTTCAAAGTTGAGGTTGTCGTATATGATGTTTCATACAAGAGGAGTGGCGAAGCGTAGTGAGTGAGTCAGCAGGCAGTCAATGGCAGTTTGAAACAAATAAAGGGTGTTTTGAGATAGGAACCTCAAGAGGTCCTTGAGCATGCAGCTATAACTAGGCAACATCCATATGAAGCGTTCAAAGTTCAGTTCCCCTTTGATAAACTATCCTGGGCTTATTCTTAAGCAAGCTTCTTCTCCAACAGCTGTATTCTCAGCCCTGTCTCTTGCAGCTGAAGCACTGTCAGCTTCAGCTGCTCCTTAGCCAGAAGGATTTGTTTCAGTCTCCATTTTCTGCAGTCGGCGTTGTCTGCGTGCCGCTTCTGTGTCTGTTGCACCGGCTCCGACCCGAGCCCCTCTTGGTGCTGATGGTTGCACATGACTCAGCCTCCCAAGGATCCACCTCCACAGTTGTGAGGAGCACAAATGCGTCACCTTCAGGAGAGGTCAAGAGGCTGGGACTTGTGATTGTTTGCCTCGTGGATCTGTTCCCCAACACAGGCCCAATCTCATGGAGTGCCTGGGAACTCTCTGGTCCGACACTATGAAGGACCGCCTTTGAGAACTTACCCATCTTGAACTGTTTGTTCACATTTTGGAGGTTCCTTGTTTCCCCATGCTCCCTTGTAGCCTTCAAATTCTTCATCCAAAGTCCAACTGTTGGTTTTTAATTGGCCAGGGCTAGTGGCTTCACTTCCTGATATTGTAGCCCAAATGTTACCCAAATGAGGTTGCTTTGCCAGGGCCACTGAAAGTTTCAAACAATTGCTGATAATTAAGATGCACACCCTCTAGTAATGTACTCTTCTCAGCACCGCTGAAGTCTGACTGAACTCACGCGACAGCTTCAGGGGAAAGAAGCATCACCCATAACGGTTCCCACGGTGACGTAACTGGGTTTTTGTGGAAACATTCACGGTTACAACTTCACACTTTGGGTTGCGTCTTCTTCCAATTCTATGACTCAACTTTAATTTGTCTGGGCATCAAATGAAACAATGAAATGCGTGTTCTCTGCCAGCGCTCGTCGCCTCAGGTGAAGATGAACAAAAGGTTTTGTTTGTTTAACCGCCATTGCAAACTTTGAGTGTGCAAGGCCGCATTTAAAAATACACCGTTGTGTAAGCGGAAAATAATTAAGTTCAATCAACAAAGTGAATGATGTCGACCTGGCAGACACCTGAGATACAGGTCCAAGCACGAAAGCATAACTGGTGCTTCATATGAACACTATCTCTGACCTGATTATGCGTATTGGGGTTCATTACAGTATCCTGGCTGTGCACATGTACTCGTCTCTGAATGTGAAGCAGGAAGCACTGCGGATTCTCTTCAAGCTTAAATATGTTAATATTCACGTTTGATAGTCAAATGAGTGTCTTCTCGACGCAGGAAGTCGCTCTCCTGATGAAGGATGTCGCTCTGCATGTCAGACATGTGACGAGAGATCCAGTCGTCCCTCCCCTCCCCCAACAGGGAGGTTAATTATACAGATGACATATTGGACATGCATATGCGGCAGGAAGTGAGGAAATCTCAGAGTGGAAATTTCATTGCAACTTACTATCGGAAGTAAAAACATTCCTGAACTTTCTCTTTCATTTATCAGAGCAATAAAGAGAGCGAGAGGCAACTTAAGTTCTCAGATTTATTTATTTAGTTATTTATTTGCCGATACAAAAATAAATCTGGGTTTTCGACGTAGTTTTTATTCTCGCCGGAAGGTGAATGCACAAAAAGTAAACATGGAACCGTTCGACAGTCAGAAGAACGAGTCAGTGGACAACAAGTTCAAAGTGAAACTAAGTGCATGTGAAGTCACACAGATTCATCTGGATCTGGTCACTGTGTTGCTCCCCCGACCGACATCAGCACTCAAATGTAGCAACGACGACACCACATTTAAGTACAGATTGTCAAATGTCCCTTGTTTAGTTTGAACCCTCCATCAAAGCCTTTGTGTTTGTTTGTATTTTGTATTATTTGTTACAAGAAAAGCCACCAGTGATCCATGAAACACAACTGGTAGCAGTGTAACACAATTTATTAAGCTGCGTTGTGGGTTCAAGCTCAACAATATTGCATAGCACCATGAGCGGGTACAGGTTGAGATCAAACTCCAGGGTTGCTGAAGGGGAAGAGGGATGGCGCTCCTTTTTAATAGACTCTCCTGGAACTGGTTGATGAGACTGTGGACTTGGTAATGGTGCCACCATAACCACCAGACATGCCGCCGCCGTAGCCGCCGCTGCTGCTGCCACCGTAGCCGCCACCGTAGCCACCGCCGCTGCTGCCACCGTAGCCGAATCCACCTCCGGAGTTGGAGCTGGATAATCCTGAAGCAAAAACAGAGCATGCAAGTGTTGTTATTTATCCATCTATCTGTCGGTGTGGGCTGTTGGCTCAGGTATCACCTGATGTATATGAAATCTGAAACTTACCACCACCTCCAGAGGTCTGCTGCACGTGGATGGTGGCGCTTGGACCTCCGCTGGACAGTCTGACGGCGGAAGAGTGGCGGGTTAGCACTTAATTCAGAGTTGAAGCTGATGCTGCAGCCATTGAAATACATTTCATATTCAAGTGTCCCACCTGCTCTCCTCTCCTTCCAGCAGTTTCCTGTAGGTTGCAATTTCAATGTCCAGGGCCAGCTTGACGTTCATCAGCTCCTGGTACTCGCGCACCTGGCGGGCCATGTCCTGCTTGGCTCTCTGCAGAGCTTCCTCCAGGTCCCGGATGCGGAGCTTGGCATCCTTCACTGCCAGCTCACCACGCTCCTCAGCCTCTGCGATCTGGGCCTCAAGGCTGCCCCTCTGTGGAAAATGATGTTGATGGATTAATAACTGCAAATCCTGTGAAACAATGAAGTGTGTAAATAACAGGGCGTCGTCCATGTGAAGGTCTTGACATGTACCTGTCCCTTGACGGACTCAATCTCATTCTGAAGACGGGCGATCATGCGGTTCAGCTCAGAGATCTCAGTCTTGGTTGAGCGCAGGTCCTCCCCATACTGTCCGGCAGAGCTCTGCATCTCCTCGTACTAATATGAAACAAACGTTGTATCAAGAGCATGATCCACATACTTGGAAGAGGTGTTGAAAGTGTAATAAAAAGACATTCAAAGAAAGGATGAACCAGATGTTTCATTTCTCTCACCTTCTGTTTGTACCAGGTCTCTGCTTCAGCCTTGCTGCGGTTGGCGATGTCCTCGTACTGAGCACGCACTTCAGCCACAACGGAGTCCATGTCCAGGTTACGGCTGTTGTCCATCTCCACGACGACGGAGGTGTCCTTGATCTGGCCCTGCAGTTCACGAAGCTCCTACAGAACCAATGGTTGTTGCACATCAGTTAACTCTTTGTCCTTCATAGATGATTGACATGAGGAGTGGATGACCATCAGCTTTAACTTAAATGGTGACGATAGTATGATAAATATTAGACATTATAGATACGTACAGCCTCATAGACGGCCCTGAGGAAGTTGATCTCATCCTGAAGAGCATCAGCTTTGGCCTCCAGCTCCACCTTGTTCATGTAAGCACCATCAACATCCTGGAAAGAAAACCATAGAGAAACAGGAAGTGTTACAACTGGCCACATTGTCTTAAACCTCAGGGTTACAGAAATGCATTTAATGGCCATTTGGATGTTTTTGCACCTTCTTCAGGAGCACAAATTCATTCTCTGCAGCTGCACGTTTGTTGATTTCATCTTCATACCTGTTGGGACAAAAGCCAACGTTTTAGTCCATCTGCTCTCTGTACCGAGGTATTATAACTAGTGGCCACGTCATGGCAGCACTCACTTCCTCTTGAAGTCCTCAACCTGGCCCTGCATGTTCCTCAGCTCTCCCTCCATCTTGGCCTTCTCGTTGCCCAGCCCGTCCAGCTGTCTGCGCAGGTTGGCGATGTAGGCTTCGAACATGCTGTCGATGTTGGACCGGGTTGTGGTCTGGTCCTGCAGGAGGCTCCATTTGGTCTCCAGCATCTTGTTCTGCTGCTCCAGGAAACGGACCTGTGGACACACAAAGATAAGGAAGATTGTCAGATGTTTTAAAAAAAAGTGTAAGTATAAGATTCTAAGTCAGAGCAATTGGGTCACAAAGGGTGTGTAGTTGTGGTCGCACCTTTATCTACATGACTCTGTTGATAGCCATATGTCTGAATTGCCACACCCAATTCACAACCACTGGAACTCATGATGGCATATCTTTGCTTGTTCAAGCTATTTGAATACGAAAAAGTGTAAACGGGAAAACTGAATTGTCCTTCTTCAAACTATACATGTATAGTATGTTCAATCTAGATGCTTCTAGTGTGTGTTTCACCTATTGTAAGTCTTCTGTGTCCCATGAATCCTCCTGTAGCCTCTGTTGGGCAATAGAGGCCACACAGTCACTCTTGCCAAAAAAATAAAAACTAGGCGTGGCAGATAAAGAAGACAAAGCCGTGCAGTGTTATGGGATGAGTGCTTTGTTCACAGAGTCCTTCTCTTCAGAAAGGTCCTCTTCTCATAGCGTGCACACAAACAATTACACGGTTGTGTGATTGTTGCGTTAAAGACAAGTGAATGTGGATTTTACTGCTCTATACACAGCATTCTTTTTGCCATAACAACCAGGTGATAGGTGCACTGTACAAAGGAAAGACTTTGGACTCTGTGGGCATAGCGTAGATAGATTATGTTAAGTCACTGCAATATAATCCCCACCCATGTTTAGATAGTGTGCAGAAAGGCTGCCTGTTCGCTTGAGTAGAGTTTGGATGGAGTTGCCAGTGGGGTCACCATCAGTGACAGACTTTGAGATGTTTGTGAGCTTTCTAATCCCAGAGACTGGAACTCATGGATGGATTCAATAGCACGCAGATAGGATTCACAGCTAGTGAATCTTGAACTAAACAGTGCTATCTACTAAAGGTCCCTTTGGACAGCTGCTAGCAGTAAGCGTAGCTCACAGGCCGTCAGCACTAAGATAATGAGGCCGAGACTAAATTGTACATAGGACCGTCACACACAGGGGGGCACAGGAACCCACCTTGTCGATGAAGGAGGCGAAGCGGTTGTTGAGGTTCTTGATCTGCTCTTTCTCCTGGGTGCGGACCACCTGGATGGATGGGTCGATAGCCAGGTTCAGGGGGGCCAGCAGGCTCTTGTTGACTTGGACAGCGGTGATCGGTGGAGGGATGCAGCCGCCTCCTTGGCTCGAAGAAAAGCCATAACTACTACCCATTGAAGACATACCAGAACCAAAACCACTGGAACCACCGAAACCACTGGAAACAAAACCACCACCTCCACCACCACCACCAGCACCATAACTGGATCTTTGTACGGAGTAGCTGCTAGATGGTGCATTGGACCTCCTGATGCTGCCGCCGCTGCCAGAGATTGAGTATGACTTCCTCATGGTGTTTGCTGTGGTTATCAACTATCGGAGAAGAGGAAAACAGAAGATGAGCAGTCTTCAAAAGGAGAGCCAAGTCCCTCTGAGTGTCTGACTGTAGACGCTGTCGGCTTTTATGTCTGTGTGGAACAAGGGGGAGGATCCTCTTCAGTCACTTCACCCTGGACTCATGTTGCTGTCCAGCCTCCCTTCCACCTCAGGCTACACGCCTCTAGCGCGGAATGACAGGAGTGGCCTGTAATACAGGTAGGGAGGGATTGTCAAAAGATAAGACGTGACACACCCTGCAGCTGTTTGAAGGGGAAGAGAGCGAGAGCTAAAGAAGTGGAGTGAGAGTGTGATTATTGTGCAAGTCTATAACCCCAGTAGCCTGCTTAGTGGTCACAGGGCAGTGGAATGCATGAGTAACGGGCAAAAAGGTACACATTTATAAAAAACAAGAACACATTACAGCATTAGCTAGCATTAGTAACATTCAATAACCAAACACATACTTATTTAGTGAACTAAAAACAAATGTGTCATATCTGCTGGCATCTAGGAGTGGCTTTTTTCCACTTGCCAAGCGGGAAGAAGAATTACTGTGAAATAAAAAATTAAAATGGAAATGGAACCTTTCCAGTGTTTTGTTTGTCTGTTCTCGTTAATTATGTCTTCTGATCAAACAGGATTAATTAAAACCATTCTTCAACCTCTGCCAATACTAATAACCAGCTCTGTCACCAGCACCTCTGAGGCCTCATCTCCCTGTTTAAGTTCCTTTGTTATTCTCAAAATTAATTTGGTTTTGGTTCCATTTTCATCACTTGGATAACACGTTGGTACTCATCCCCTCAAGCTTCTGTCAGCACCAATGACCCCTTGGACACTTCCCTCTGCAGCGGTCAACACACCAGGCTGCACTTTAATGAGTCACCTGCTTTTTGGCCGTACCAGAGAACAACTTACAACTCCAACCTCCTCCTCAAAGACATGGCCAGATGCAGATATGAACACAAACTGTCTTTATATGCAGATGACCTACTGTTTTACACATCCGACCTCTATGTTTCTGCTCCTAATGTCCTTTCCACTCTCACTGCATTCGGTCACCTATCAGGGTATCAACTGAATCTTAACTAAAAGTTTACACTTACATAACTTGTTATTGAAAATTTCTCACAGCAATTTTATTTATCCAGGTTTCCACGAAAAGCGAACAGGCTTGAAAACCCTTTTTCAGGCCACTTGGCTTCTCCTTCAACTCGCACTCAAGAAGAATTACAACGTTTGCTTGACCTCTCTTGCTGGTTTCTGGAAAGACATCTGTTACGTGTCAGTATTGTGTTTTCCTCTCCCTCCTTGTTTTCCTTTTTAGGTGCCCATCAGTGGCCACCTGTACAGGCCAATCCGGCTGCACCTGGGTTCCAGAAGGCCAGCTAGCCAATCAGCTGAGTGGGCCGTTATAAAAGGGAGAAGGCCTGAAGAGTTCAGAGGTGTCTTTTGTTTCGATGTACCCACTGACACTGCTAGAGGTGCAAGTTTGTGGTGGGAGGTTGAGGACAGTAGTTAAGTTTGGGGTACCCTGTACATGTGTGCACTCACGTAGGTACTTTGTGTCTAAAACATTAGACTATTGGTTGGTGCTTCCTCTGTATTGTTTTGATGGACTTTTATTAGATAAGCAGGTGAAGCCATTTTGTTTTAGAGGTAGTTAGCCAGGCCTAGTTTTGTTATCTTGATTTCTTTTGTTTGGCACAACCACAACTGTCCCAAGCTCTCCCACTTAGTAGAACTTTTGGGTTGTTTGTTAACCCCAGTCATAATAAATGTTATTTTGAAACCGTTACTCCTCCATTTGACTTATTTTCACTTATTCTTTGACTGCCATGTGTTTGTCCCCCCCCCACGTATCCCCTAGACCGAGAAGGGGACGTAACACATTTTTAACACATTCTCAGAAATAGGCAGATCATTTTATATTTTATTTATTTCAGAAGTGTTTTATTATAATATCCCAGCTAACATGTTAATTAATTAATGTTTAGCCAAGCATTGATAATGATAATAATAATAATAATAATACAAACAAAGAAACTACAAGCATAAAATAGTATTAAGGATTATCCAACCAAAGGCCTAAGGCAAAGTTATGTCTAATTATACGCTTATTTTAACAGAGATGAAGGCTTCAGGGTGGATTGTTATGGAGCGTCCTCGTTCTGGACAAACATCTGCTGAGGTTCTTGTTTTTCTCACTTGATGCCTTTCACCACCAAGTTGTTCCCAGCTCAAACTCTGCCTCACGTGTTTCTTTCCTCTGCAGCTTCGGTGGAGGTGAGGCCTGCATTCTTTTTCATTCTTCCCCAACTTTTCACACGCACATGCCTTTAATTTCTACCACGGTGTGGAACTTTACCCTTAAGCTCAAATCTCTGAGGTCCGGCAGCTATTTAGGGAAAACACATGTGCTACTTTCGCCACTTGTTAACTTTGAAGAGATGCGCAAAACTACATGAGCATCTGAGGATTACTTATCAATAACCAACCCCTAACACTTACGTGCAGATGCCTGCACAGCTTCTCATAATCTGCAGACTTGAACACTAGAAAAGTGGCTCCAACGGTCCCATTCTCGGAGCAACAGAATCTTGTTGTTGATGCTACCTGAAGAAAAGTTTGAGACAGATCGTTATGAGCTTTGTCTGCGCTTGTTCTGAAAAGGCATCAGTCACGGCTGTCGTAAATCAAAAACTCATGCCCCGTCAAGTCTGGACTACCTGAAGCCACGCAACACGAACAACCTAAATCACCAAGTCAAAAGACCATGTGTCCAGGCGTTCATACATATATGAACCTTGAGTAATGAAATGTGTGTGTTAAAAGTGTGTGTGCGTAGGAGGGGCACGGTCCGGGCAATTAGTTCATGCAGCCTGAAACAATGCTGCGTCTATGTGTTTGCATTTTTCTAATGGGAATGTAAATTCTCTTAAAACATTTAAATCTAGCATTGAAAAACTTTCCCCATTTATTTAATTGCTAATAGTCTTGAAGCCCGATGAAAGAGTCACTTTTAAGACCACACTGCTGGTTTCCTCATACCAGATGGCCCAGTGTGACCCACGTTGTACCTCAGCACTATGTGTAAACTGGGTGTGGGCCACAATGTCTGAGGTGTACTTTGCAGGCCGGGCAACGATGTGAATGAGTCGCAATGCAGGAAGCTGAAATCAAAGAGGCCGATTCAGTGATGCGGGAAGATTGCAGTTTGAATAAAAACAAATGTCCAATCTGTGAATGGATCAGAAACGTCTGCATTTCTATATTTCATGTGGTCTCGACATTCTTTTCCCTCACAGGATTACGTCACTCCCAATCTTACATCATGGTTTTGGTCTGCTGCTTTGGATTGCGCTATGTTCGACTCTCACGAGCGCATCTGTATTATTCATGTATCATCCTGTATTTTATTGCAAGGTGACTTGGAAGGCGCCTCCAAATAAAATTTATTATTATTATTATATTCATGACATGTCCATTTACATTTGTGTTGGAGGACACGAGTATTTCGAGGGTTCGTCTTCCTTCCAACACTTTTAATTGTTGGTAGCATTAAGCAAACACAGACAAATACACACAACCACACACACACCTTTCGTCATCTAGCTCCGTGTAAATCCGCCCACGCCTGCTCATAGTGCGCACTGTTGGCTATCACAATTATTCCAGTTAAATACGGATGATGGAAAGACTATTTGGTTACCCTTAAAACGTTACGTTATCATCATACTAGTTTTTAGGGATTTTGTTTTAGCATTAAAATGAATCTACATGAACAGCTGATTAGTTACCGCCCTCATACGCTCCTTAATATTCACTCAAAGTCAAATCGTTCTGCATTTGTCGTGAAACATGAAACAAAAGGCTCCTCTCGAGTTTTTGAGAAGAATCTAGTAAATGCAGTCAATGTTTGTTTTAACCTGCGAATGCCACTGACAATGAATTCCACATGTCAAGAGCTCAATGGCTTCCTGCCTCTGGCTTCAGGCGCGTTCACCTGAACGTTCCTCTGCGGTTTCAACAGCTTGACGTCTGGAGGTGGAAACCTGTCCGGCAGCTCCGTGTCTCGGGGGCTCGGGGGCTCGGGGGCTCGGGGGGGTGCTTTTCGTTCTTGTTTGTTGAAGTTCAGACGTTCAGTGATGAACACACGTCGCATAAAGCAGCCTGGTGACACGCGAGTGGCCCTTTTTGGCCCAAAAGCTATTTCCAATGTTAGTTAATATCGTAGTGCCTCTGGTGGGCCACCCTTCTCATCACGGTGCAGCAGCACGTTGTGTAAGTGCATCTTTTTAAGCCCTCTTGAGAACAGGTTCTTTGCATGTTGACCCGGTCGCCTTCGTATCTGATGTGCACCGTCTTTGAGTGGAGCGACACAGGTTGTGAAAGTCACGAATCTTTGCAAACATCACGGGACGGTGACTCTTGCTTGTGAAATTATTATTTAGCTTAGCCTTTTGAAAACCAACCTATTTTTTAGGTTTCTGCTCGAAATAACATACCCAAACTAATAAAGGTGCATCTCAGCAACCACAAAGGCTATTTGAATAATGTTGGTGTTATAATAAAGGCAACCCATGTGTGCTTTTGTTCAGATGTGTAAATATTAGTATATTTGTTACTGGTTTACTGGTTAAGAGTAAATAAAGATGAAAGACAGCAAAAGTAGAATTTTCACAAAATAAGCAACATTTGTGACTGTAAAGCGCTAAAGCGATTCATGTTGCTCTGTTCTTTGGCTCATATCTCGGTGATGCTTTGGTTCAGATGGATTTTCTAAAGATGGTTAGAATCTGTGTGGAGTCCTCTTGCTCTTTGCTATCTGGCTTTTCCTGGTAGCACCGAGCTACGGGATGCTAGTTCCGGAAACGTGCTGAGTGGGCTGACTCCTGACAAAATGATGATTATGATATTTTAATAATTCTTTCAGTTGGTGTTTGAGTTCTGTGGAAATGGCTTACTGATCCTTGTAGCCCAAGTTCTCTTGTTTAATTTGATGTACAACATCAATATATTTACTCATGATTATTGTAATGTTTTACACAGTCTAACTATAATGTGTAAATTGGCCCCCAATTGGGGGCCATGGTTTTCAGAAGGTTAGACTTAGAGCGATACTTACATTTGGGCTTGAAATATCATTTCCCCCCAATGCCTATGTTGTAATCTATCTAAAGTATTGAAGTGTGTGTGCATGGATACACATTTCATAGTAATCACAATCAGCCACTTCCTCAACTTTAATTATGAAAACATTACAGCCCTTGATTGTAAATGGAATGTTAAGAATCCAGGTAGACTGGTATCTGTGGGGCTTTGCCAGGGAGGCGAACCTTTTGCTGCATGACTGTGGTTAAATAGTCGTTTACATGCGCAAAAGAACAATAAGCATGGCCGCTTAGACTCGGCAGCAACAGGCACACCCAGATCTGCAGCAGGATCGAGTGTCTGCCTCCGTTTTTCTTTGGATCCAGCTGTATTTTCCCATCAAAGACCGCAATGTTCAGCAGGTTCAGAAGGCCAACATGTCTATTATATCTGATTGAGTGTTATCAAAGTGTTCATTCATCAGAAGAATAATAGTCAACAAACACAAAGGAGAAAGAATCTGAAGCCTTTGGACACACAGCCACACCCCTCGGTGCTTGTTTTGGCATCCTCTTCAGCTTGTGGGCGTGTCCATCGCGAGGGAGTGCTGTTGGATCGGATTTTAATCTGAGCCGCACAGTTTCACCACCTGTAAAAAAAATCGTTCTGCATTTGTCGTGAAACATGAAAACATTGCAGAGCTGCCGGTATCTAACTGATTGTAAAGTCAACAGACTTCAAGGCTTCTGAGACGTATTACTTTAGCATTCTGGACTTTACCCCCCCCCCCTTTGCTCATAGACCACACGCACCGCCTCGCTGTGAATGTGGGAAGATGTCAGCACGGGAACTCCGGCACAAACGGCATGACTCACTCTCCAGGGGACCGGGACCAGTATCGGATACCACAGTGATTAATCACGTAGGTTTCAAGTGTTTGTCAGATTTTATTTCTGCTGACGTTGCGGCTCTTCAACCATATTGGTCCAGACAATCTGCTCGTGCAGATACTCGAGGTGCCCAGTGGATACGATCAATGACTCTGGCCGTTCCCTCATGGAGCATCTGGTCAAAGTTTCAAATTGCACAATACTTTATGACCAAATACCCACAAAACTAATGAAACCCTGCTTTATGTCTGTTTGACTCTAAATGGACCATAATTAACTAAATGAACATCACAATGTTATCAAGAAGACTTTAAACTAGCATAAAGACCATAAACTGAGGCCCTAAAGTGAGAAATATTACCCCATAGACTTCTATGAGCGCTGACGTCTTGCATCCAGAGGTGTGGCCCCCTGGTGGCCATTAGAAAGATTGCAAGTTCGAGGCACTCCTGCTTCACTTTTCAGACCCTGAGTTTACTATTTACTTCTACTGAAACTTCCCATAGTGTTTAAACTCTAGCCTCTGATTATTAATAATAGTTTTGGAGTGCTTTGAATAATCTTTTAACGAACGTCATCGCTGTCCAGCTGGCCTTCCTCGATGGTGCTTTACTCAAACGTCCCATCATTGTTTTATCGATGGGCTGTTTTTGGTTTTATTGACTGCTTCGTCTTTTTGGAACAGAAGCTGCATTAAAAAAACTCCCTGATTTCCTTTCTTTGTGCTGTGGTCCTGCAGTCCTTATAACTCACAGAGAACTTGTCTCAGCAGGTAGAAGCATTCCTACGCACCAGCAAGCAGTCAGAGGCACAGCAGCACCAACGTCCACTGACTCGATCCAGCACACCGAAGACGTCCACACGTCCATCACCAGTTTAAACGGATATGAGTGGACTTTTCCTGCTATATACACAGCAGACCCTATAGGATCTATGTCAAGTTACAGTCATTAAAGGGTGTGACTACTCAGTCAACACAGTCATGGGTTAAAGGCCCCTATAGGGTGTGAAGTGTGTTTGCAACCCGACCTCCCGTTCACAGAGTCAGAGGCTTACGCCAGAAAAGTCGCGACGCCGTGGAGGCCGTTTGTGAGCGCTCACGCTTCATCGCTCTCACTGAAACGTGCACTCAAGAGTCGTATACCGCTCTTCCTACGATCCGCTATCAAAGATGTGTTGTCACCTTCTCTTGTTGCTCCTGCGGCGCCATGGCAACCGCTTTATTGTCATGACGTTCTCTACAACTCCCATTATTGTAGTCTGTGTGTGTGTTCAATTCAGTAGAGTTTATTTAGTATAGCCCAAAATCACATGTGTGTGTGTGTGTGTGTGTGTCATCTTTGTGAGAATTTGACAAAGCCTTGTTATTAATATTTAGTGTACTCGTAAATATGGTGTAAATGTTTATGACAGTGGGGCCTCCTCGGGCTACTTGGCACATACCTGCACACGCGCATGTTTCAACAGGTGAAAGAAAAGTAAGAACGTGTCGTCGGACCGCCCCGAAATTATTAATTATTAACCAAACTCTGCCAAGAGGGAAGCCGGAGCGCTTTGTTTGATTCAACTGAAGTGTTTAAATGTTTTTCTGCAGAACTCGTCCTCAGAAAGTGACGCAGAGCAGCCAGAAGGTCGGAGCGGTTCCACGGTGTTCGTGTCTGCAGCACTAATACATACCTCAAAATAAAGTGTTTTGACGACGGGTCCAAAAATATGACACAAACGTGTCTTTTACGAAGTTCAGCCTTTAACGTGACCCTCTTGGTCTTCACGACACTTCGTTGAGTGTCTTTGTGATCCAACAATAGAAAATAAAGTGCCTGTAAGTGCCTTTTTTAAAGCGCTGTACATATAAAAATGTATTATTATGATTATTCTCTTTTGTAATGATTCATTCAGACAGAACAAACACGGTGATGCAACGTTGCCACTGTTTGTTTTTACCGTATCTGTTGAGTAAAATGTTCATCTCACAATGTTGTTGTGGTTTTAAGTCCCTCTGGAAACATCTCCCCATCTTTCATGTGGAGCTGCACGCCCTTCTGTCAGATCATAACTCAGAGAACCACAAGCTGGGTGCAGCGTTCATGAGAAGTTCCCTTTTGTCCTGAACGACGCCGACCTGCCAATCATGTTTCACGGTATGATTGACAGGCCAATTAGAATTATTGAGAGGTATGCGACGCCGATTGGTCCCGTTTATCTTCATTTGTTACAATAACTTTTTGCTCTGGTCAAAATAATCAGTACACCTGCAAAGATGTGGATGAGAAATTACAATCATCGGGCATCTTTATTGGACATATTATGCAACATATGGAACGTAATGATAGCTTTGGATATACAGTCCGTTGCCATTTTATTAGGTACACCTGTACAGCAACAACGCTGCCGTGAATTCTATTTTGTGCAAAGCCTGAACAGTTTTTTGTTGATACTGTCAGAGAAGTGATCATTTTACTTTAATTATTGGGGCTGTAGTGGTCACATTGAGCTTCAGACATCTTTTTTATTATCTTAGAAGTGCCCCAACGTTTGATCTAATCAATGCTTTAGACCAGATTGTTGTCCTTTCATTTATTTGATTACATCTGAAATGCAGCCTTGTCCTAAAGCACCGGATGCCTTCAGAGCGGTTTCCACCCAGAGAGCCACACCTCGAGCCGGCATCCAGAACCATGAAGGCTCTTCCTGATTCTGATCCTCCGCCCGCAGAAGGAATCCCGACCTGTTCCTCCAGCTCACAGCATCTTCTATCACTCTTTTTTTCATGGTTTAAAACACTTGTCAGTCTTGAATTGTCTTTAAATCAAACAGACAAATCCAGCGTGAGACAAGTTGTCAAGCGGATGAAAGACGGCGTATTGCCTGAGGTGTCGTTTGTGTGTTTTAACCGTGCAGTCTGACATTCAGAACTATGAGCTATGAGCTGACATCTCACCTGTTCTGTAGTTTCACTGTGTGTGTGTGTGTGTGTGTGTGTGTGTGATGTTGGCCGGGTCCTTAAATACAGGCGTAAGCTGCTGAAACATGAATATAAACACCAAATAAAGCTCCACAAAGAATAGAAAAGATTATTAATATTAATGAAAAACAGCTCCAGTAAAGATCATTCCCTTTTCTCATGGAGGTGTGTGAGCGTGGACTCTGGACTCTCTCGTGCTGCACAAGGACGTATTGTTGAGGTCACATTCCACAGAGGTGCGACTCTGACAACGCATTCACCTCATTTGGGCTCAGGAACGTGGGACGCCCGTCAACCTGTCGCAAGCGACGCGGCCACGCTTCTGTCAGCGCTCGGCTTTTGTTCAGCCTCACCCCATTCCTCGAAGTACTAGCAGTCGAGAGCTGGTGGGCCCTGCAGCGTGGACTGGGCCCTGCAGACAGGGCCCTGCAGCGTGGACTGGGCCCTGTCCACCGGGCTGCCTGCTTGCAACAAGAGCACGTGAGTGAGCAGGACTGCAGAGAGGGGAAGGCCGTGTGACCCCCGTGTGACCCCTGTGTGACCCCCGTGTGACCCCCGTGTGTCACCTGCACAGCAGCAACAGCTGGAATAGATGAAGCTCGACGTGTGTTCAATGAGTGACCTGAGTGCTGCAGACCAGAATGATCCTCCGCAGGTCCACAACCACATGGGCTGACTCGTTAAGACACAGTCAAGAGGAGCGTTTGAGTGAACTGTGTACATTTTAATGCCAAACTGGGCATTTTTTCTAAACTTGTAGAATATTAGGGTACTGCTCTCTTAATTTTGAGTGTGCACTTGGACTCGCTGCTCCACTACGTGCACTGTATCGGATAGCTGTTACTTCACATTTAACACGTCGACACACAGACGACATGTTTAAATATGGAGACCGTTAATCTATCGGCATCTGAGATGCAGCGCCTTCAACGTTTAAAATACTTCTTACAGGAGTGAATACCTTGAGTTGGATGAGGGGGTCCCATAACAAGAGCAAACAAGCTGGCCCGTGCAAAGTTCACATCATTCAGCACCAGCTCACCGATTAAGACATTACATCTCAAAAACACCAATTTATATAAAGGTAATTAAAGTTCAAGTGCATGCCATGTGTATTGAAATACAATGAAGTGCTCGTGTGTTGAAATACAATGAAATGCTGATGTATTGTCTCTCTCTCTTCAGCGCACCATAGACACACATTCCCAGACAACAGCAACAAGAGAGAAAACATTACACACAATATGTGTTGTGCAGTGAGACGTTTGGGTGCGCCAGCTGTTCAGCAACCTGAGCTGAGGAGCAATGACAGAACAATATATTATATTAGTCCTTCTTTTAGCTCGGATGCCAATAAATGCTCCGTTTCCTGAAGTAAACGCAGGTTATTTTTGCTGTGAACATATGAGTGATATCATAAACATTAACAGTAAACATCTCCAGTCCTCTGTGAGGAGCAATGCATGCTGGGTGCTTCTGTAGGATTTGTAAATTTTTCTGTATGTGTGGCCGTGGGTGCGCCCTGTGTAAAAAAAGACACAAACAAACACACACACAAAGAAAAAGACACGCTTACACACACACACACACACACACACACACAAACACACACCCACAATGCATGCTCAGACCGGTTCCTATAGGGCTGCAGACCTCTTAAGTCATCATTTGCTGAGTGAGGAATACCTTTGACCTCCGATAGATCACATGTTGCTTCGGTATTTACACACAGACACGGTGCACGTTGCTGAGTTGGATTCTTTGATGCAACCCGTGCTGCGTTTGAATGAGACTGCGTGTGCACGTGGAACTTTTACAGAAAAGATCTTAAAGGCATTCAAACCGTGACATGTGTTGACATTTTAAAGGGAACGCATGTGCAGACCTGCAACTAGCCAGAGGCCGGGGCTCACGAGGAGCATGTTGGTGGTCATGTTGGTGTGTGTGTGTGTGTGTGTGTGTGTGTGTGTGTGAGAGCGTGTCTGTGTCTTTTTCTTTGTGTGTGTGTGTGTGTGTGTTTTATCTGTGTTTTGTGTGTGACACACCAGAACAAGACCACTTCTTTGTGTCTTTAAATGTTTATTTTAATATCTGTGTTCATATTGTCCTCGTTGTGTGAGGTTTGTCATGTTTCAATGACAGTTTTTCAAGTGCAACTACACACAACGTGCATGGAACCTCACAATCCAACAAACACACACGTCACACCTCAAATGGTTTGAGGAACATTTATTGCGGAGCCAACAGGACTCTCTTACAGCAGGTCGAGCATCACGAGTTCATACTTTATTTCCCCAAATCAGCGTTATTGATTATTATAGTATTGGGCTCTGACTCACTCAACCAAGATGGCACTGCAGAGGGAAAACACACGCACCAGCGCCCCCTGCTGGCTAAAACAGGGCAGTGACACAAAAAGGAGTTACAGAAACCTGAACAAAGACTCATCTCTCGTCACCTCCTCGTGCAGGAGCTCTGAACTAAAGATGCTGGCAGAAGAAACATTGTTTGGTGAAGGCACGTCGGTAAAGAACTAAATGACAACGCAGAGTCTGTGTGCTTATTTTTATGCTTCCGAGACCAAAATCAATCATAAATCTGACAAAACGTGAATAAACACATCACTCCTCAGCCACAGCTTCAGCCTCCACCTCCACCTCCTCCTCCTCCTCCTGCTGCTTCTCCTCCTTCTTCTCCACGGCCGCCGGCTCCTCGGTCGCTACCTGCTTCTCCTCCTCCTCCTTCTCCTCCTCCTTCTCCTCCTCCTTCTCCTCCTCCTTTTCCTCCTTCTTCTCCTCAGTCTTGACCACCACGGTTTCTGTCTTGGTCACGGTGGTGCTGCTCGCTCTGACTCCCCCGAAGGAGCAGCTGACGTGGGACGGCGTCCGGGAGCTCTCCAGGCCGAAGGCATTGTAGTTCACAGCTGCACATTCACAAGTCAAAGGCCATCATTAACACAGACATACAGGAGGGGGGGGGAGGGGGGGGGAAGATATGTGGATGAACACATATCTGTTATGATCTGAACATGTGCTTCTGTCTGCAAAGATCTCAGGAGCTGATGTGGGCCTAAAAAGCCCATTTATTGAAGCCTATATTAACTTGTTATATGAGAGCAAATGCAGATCTTTTTACTTATGCACACCCATCACATAGAAAACAGGGTTAACACCAGAGCCGACACTGAGAGGCGGTCTGCAGGTGTAATGAAGTGACGTGTGGTTGAAGGTTGAGACCTTAAGATGTCCAACACATCAGCAGCCCTGCATCAAGGTTGGGTTTGTGTGTGCCATAAAACATGAACTTACACGTCTGCTTGGATATATTGGTCTTGATTCCAGTTGCTAACCTGTAGAGGAAGAGGGGAGCAAGAGGAAGAGCGTGAGATACACACACACGATGATATTCATGCACGGATGTATTTCTGGTGGCGCTTTCACGGGAGCATCCCACCTGCTCTCCTCTCCTTCCAGCAGCTTCCTGTAGGTGGCGATCTCGATGTCCAGGGCCAGCTTGACGTTCATCAGCTCCTGGTACTGGCGGACTTGGAGGGCCATGTCCTGCTTGGCTCTCTGGAGCGCCCCCTCCAGGTCTCTGATGCGGAGTTTGGCGTCCTTCACCGCCAGCTCGCCGCGCTCCTCGGCCTCTCGGATCTGGGCCTCCAGATTGTTTCGCTAAGAGGAGAAAAAAAAGGCCGAGAGGGAAGTGAAAACGACCAGGTGCTATCACACAGTTCCCTGGATTACTGCTGATTATTAATATTTACTGACACTGAAATCAAACCAAAGACATCCATCCCATAACACTAACACGTGTATGAACGTGGAGCTCTCACCTGTGACTTCACCATGTCGATTTCAGACTGCAGCCTCATTATCCTGCGCTTCATGTCAGCGATCTCAGCTTTGGTGGACTTCAGGTCGTCCCCGTGTTTTCCTGCCGACTGCTGCATCTCTGAATACTGGTGCAGACAGGGGACCAGTGAGCCCATAATGCAGCACGGTCATCCAGGTATGGGTTAGCTGCTCATGTTAGCCACATTCTGAGGGAGGTTTTTTGATTTGACAGGAAGAGGGGGGGGGGTCTCACCTTGGTCTGGTACCAGGACTCAGCCTCGGCTCTGCTGCGGTTGGCGACGTCCTCGTACTGGGCGCGCACCTCTGCGACGATGGCGTCCATGTCGAGGTCGCGGCTGTTGTCCATCTCCACCACGACAGACGTGTCCTTGATCTGGCTCTGCAGCTCGTTGATTTCCTGCACGGGGAACACACAAACACACGAGCGGAGAAGGAATGGGCCGTGCTCTTTGTTTTTAAGGTGTGACATACGGCTCAATCAATGATGTCATTTCTGTGCCACTGAAAAGTGAAATGAGGTCATTACTGTGTCATAGATCTGCCTCAGGAACTCGATCTCATCAGTCAGCTCTTCCATCTTGGCCTCCAGCTCCACTTTGGTCATGTAGGCTGCATCCGTGTCCTGCACAGAAACACTGAATGTGTATTGTTGCCCTGAGGTGCACATCACGTCACAGAAGGATTACAGATTCAAGACCCAAACTGACCTTCTTCATGAGGACAAAGGTGTTCTCACACTCGTTGCGCTTGTTGATCTCATCCTCGTACCTGGAAAAGAAAAAGATGATTTTTACTGTAAGATAAGAAATGATTATTATTATTATTTACAGAATCAGATGATGAGATCTATTCAGTCTCATCATCTGACTCACATGTCTTGCACCGATGTCACTTTATGCTTTAGTTACACTGTATACACTTTCTTTTTTATTTTATTTTGTACATTTTCATTTCCTTCATTCTTTAAATTCGTAAATGTAATATGCCCTGCTATTTTAATTTATTTTATTGTAGTGTATATTTGTAAAAAAATGTTTTGCTGCAAGTCGAGAAATTTCCTCCTGGGGATGAATAAAGTAAAATCTAATCTAATCTAATCTAAAACATATATGTATATGCAGCAGCTACAAAGCTGCAATACCTGTAGTTGTCACTTGGGGGCAGCATAAACAAGCTAACTCTCAAACTGTCAGGATATGAAGGATTATGATTCATGTGGTCACTGCTGAGGGGAACATATCTGCTGCACGCTCCATGTTCACCAGCTAGCGTCTCAGTGTTGTTGTTGATGACCAGTTTGCGTACATTGAGTTTTTATAGTTTTCTTTTGCTGCAGAAAATGTCCCCGATGAGAGGAAATCAAAACCATAAAGTTGCAGAATCAAAGCAGAGAACTGAAAAACACTAAAATGCTCTATAGAGCTTCTTTTTTCTCTCCATTCTTAATATCACACTTTTGTCTTGGAATAGAACAAATATATCTCGGATGAGGGTAACGCCCACTTGTTTTTGAAGTCCCCCACCAGGCCCGTCACGTGATGCAGGTCAGACTCCAGTTTGACCTTTTCCTGGCCCGAGTTGTCGAGCTGCCTGCGCAGGTTGGACACGTAGGCCTCGAACATGGCGTCCACGTTGGAGTGGGACGAGGTCTGCTCCTGCACCAGCTTCCACTTGGTCTCCAGCATTTTGTTCTGCTGCTCCAGGAAGCGCACCTGCAGACATTCATAATCAATAAAGAGCGCGAAGGCACCGTCTTCATGGTTAAAGAATGAGGAGGTGTGTGTGTGTGTGTGTGTGTGTGTGTGTGGACCTTAAACAATGTGAATGGATACACATTGTCCCAGTTCCCACTCCCATCACTTCTCTGAGCACTGAGTGCAGGGTGGGGTCCCGCTGCCATTGGGCAAACAGACACAGCTCTGAGTGTGTGTGTGTGTGTGTGTGTGTGTGTGTGTGTGTGTGTGTGATTGATTTACAGCCTAACTTGTGTCCTGTGTGTGTGTGTGTGTGGGGGCCCTCCTTAAACAAGAATGTCCCAGTGGGCGATGACTCAATAATAAGCTGATCAATCTCAGGTGGTGGAGAGTGAACCAATAACAGGTGCATTGCAATGATTTATGACATATGACACATGTATGACTCATTTATGATTTAATTATTCAGATCACTGGGTAATGTTCTGGTGATCGGCTCAGTGAGCTTCTCTCTCGGCCACGCCCACTTCTCCTGTAAGTGGTTGTTATACGGGTCGTGATTATTTTTGTAAGTTTTATATTTTTTAAAAATAACGCACATGATGACACGATTTTGCAAAAAACAA